>NC_056735.1:896541328-896546328 GCF_019279795.1 Protopterus annectens
TTGAGATTTGGCCTTTTTTTGTATAAGTCTCCTCCTTTTATTGTATAGTTTGCCTATGGCCAGGGTCCACCAGACTGGTTTCTTCTTGCTTGAGGAAGGAGTCTTGGTTTTATTTGGGATAGCACGGTCCATGCAATCCTGAGGATGTATATAAAGTGCCTTGGTGTAGGATTCTGCATCTTGGATATCATTATCCTTCTGCAAGGGAATAGTGAAGCTTTCCACTTCTGATGCAAGTAGTTTGAAGTTTGCTTTGGAAAGGTTTTTTACAATGGTTTCTTTGACTGGGGGAGGAGGATGTCCAGGGTTATCAGTTTGTGGTCTGATCTGACCAGAGAGGGAGTGATAACCGGTGTGGTACAATGGGCGCCCATATTTGTGATGACTAAATCCAATATGTTGTCCCCTCTAGTGGGAGGACATACCAGTTGTTCAAGGGCATTTGAATTTATAAATTCTATGAACTGCTGGACATAGGAGTTAGAACTTTGGTAGTTCACCCAGTCTATACCAGGGTAGTTGAAATCACCCAAAATTATGGTGTTGGGTAGGACCTTTATATTTTCCAATGCCTCAAGGAATGCTGAGTGAGCATCTTGGAACATGGTGGGTGATCTATAACAGGCTACGACTTGAAATGTGATTTTGCCTGCTGATAGTTGCGCATGGATGATCTCTGGGGCATCATGCTGCTCCACTAACCTGGAGATGTGGGTATCCTTGATGAATATGGATACACCTCCGCCCTTTGTACTGTGATTTGGTAACTGAGGCTGGAAGGTATGATATGAATTGTAACCTGGTAGTGCTGATGTGCTCTCCGGAGCCTTGAACCAGGCTTTCGTCACTGCATAAACATCAATTTTCTCCATACTGAGGAGTGCCTCGAGTGTGTGCATTTTGAGGTTGAGACTTCTGGCATTGAGTAGCATTACCCTTAGTTTTTGGTTACCTGTGTTGGTTATGGTGGTTGGTTTGTCCTTTGAGCCTTGCTTAAAAAAGGCAGTATGGGGATGGCAAGATCCTTGGCCAGTATTCGAAAGCCTAGGGGTGACAGGTGCAAACCATCTCTGGCGAAACAGTGAGGCTTGTCTATCATGTCATCCCAGGCAGACAGACACTGGATCCCCTTAGAATGACACCAGAAGCTTAGCCAATTGTTGAAATTGATCATTTTGTCTTTGTATTGTGGTATCATTCTAGGTGAAGGTAGTATGCTACTCAAGGTCAGGGTCATACCAGCTTGGGCTACATGATCAGAGAGCTCCTCAATGTCTCTTTTCATGTAGTCCAGGGAGGTACGTCTTAGATCATTCACACCAACATGTAGAATGACAGCATCATACTTGTACTTGTTCTGGAGTGACCTAAGTGCCTGTGTTATGTGGCGTATCCTAGCACCTGACAGGCAGCTGACAGTAACCTTCTCCTTGTTCATCCTGGTGAGTGGAACATCTGTTTGCCTTACTATAGAGTCTCCAATTACTAGTGTTTTGGGTATGGTGTTTTGCTTTAGGGGCTGTCGTGAGGCACACTGCCGAGGTGAATTATGTGTTTTCTGACTTGTGTTTGGAGGTGCAGGTTGCTTGCTTGTCTGCTATGGAGGGCCCTGTTTCTTTTTCAGATTGGTACCTAGTGCCTCCAAATACATTTTTGTATATTTATGTGTATGTTTTGCTGGTGCTTGTTTTGTAGATCCATGTGTGACTGGTGATGTGATGCTAGTGTGTCTCTTCTCCTCTTGACTGTCTGTTACAGTCATGGGTTGAGAGCGCTTAGCCTCCAGTCTGGCTGTGTATTTGCATCTCTCACAAGTGTTTGTGTCTAGAGGTAAGAGGAGAGGGTTGTCTGTATACATGAGGCAGTTGTGACATTGCCTCAGGATGCCCAATTCCACCAGATGAACTGGAGAGTACACCTGAAGCTGACCTCTGGACATGCTTGGAAAAGTAAATTTCACTTGTCTTGCGGACAATCGAGGGTCTTATGCTATATTATAATAGTGCTGTCTAGGAGATTTGGAAAATAATAGTGCTGTCTAGGAGATTTGGATAAGTGCTGATTTGGGTTATGCAAGTGCTGCAATAAGAGCAGTTGATCTGAAGCACTTGAGTTGAGGCTTGGCTAGTTCTAAGGGAAAATTTGCAGTGCAGACTTTGTGGAGCCAGGAATAGTATACCCCAGCTAACCGGCGCTTTTCTGTGTGTATGCTATTAGTGGGTATTTTGACTTCAGCATTTTAAACTATCGACATTTAGTATACCACTATTAAATATGTAGTCCTATAACACAGATAGATAGATAGATAGATAGATAGATAGATAGATAGATAGATAGATAGATAGATAGATAGATAGATAGACGTGTTTTGGGGGCAAGTTATTTGTTTTCAGCAATATGTCCAGATTGCTTTACAGTTGACCTAGTAATTACAAGTATTTTATTTAACTGCGTAACTTAGAGGAAGGCAGATTCAATGTAGAATCTTAAGGAACACCTACTGACAACCATAAAATACAATTATGTTCACTTGTTATTAAAAGAATATAAGTAATAGATGAAAAATTAAATAGTCATATTAACCGTACCTCTAGCAAAGAAGGAATGGACATTGTCATGTGGAAAGAGAACATACATCGTCATTTTGGGGCCTACATTTTTATGTCCTGACAGGTAGATTTCTTTAATGAAAAAAGATGTTGATATTCATCACATAAAGCAACCTTCGTCTGATGCTGGGCCTGGGTCTAATAAAACACTGAGTTTTACTTTGGCACATAAAATACTCAGCTGTAGTTTCTTATTATACATTTACATAATACATCTAAGTTCTGTCTGAAGAATAGGCAAACACGATGAAATAAAAACCTCAGCCCTAAATGTAATGATACTATTCAGAAGTGCGTGAGAAGAAATGTTTAATCAACGTCATTGAATTTACTTGCTCAGGGAAGCTAAAGAAGAATGAAGATTGAAAAAAATGCTAGAATCAGAATTTATAAACAAATATATTTAAAGACCTATGCATTTAAACTGCGCTGTCATGCTTTCCTCATAGAGATAAACAAATTTTCATTCATGTCAGAAAGGGAGGCAATCTTTGGATACAATCAAGAGAGCAGAACCAACATTCCTCCCTCTTGTTCATTCTTCTAAATACTTGAACTGGTGAATGTTGTGATGGTAACAAGCTATAAAAGGCAGACTAAACTGCCTTGTCTGTAGCAACAGTCCCAGTTCCTCTTCTTGTGGAATCCTTATGAAGGGATTGGACTTCTGATAATTAATTTCTCATACATTGTTATTATCTGAGGTTGTCAAGATTACATTGTACATAATTATCATAGATCATTTATATCTTCTGAATTACCCCTTTAAAGTGGTTGTCGGATTGAAGATGTAGGATTCACATAACAGATTGTTGAAAGTAGTATTAATATTACTTACTGCATGTGCATTTATGAGACTTTTCTCCTATATGAACATTGTTAAATAATACCTTAAACAAGTTATAATTTTCTTATAATGTTTTATTAACATTTACAATGCACAGTATAGCATGTACCTGTGAAATCATACACTTATTAAAACACATTCTCACGCTTTTTTTTTTTTTGCAGATTGGAAATACAGCACTGATTGTCTTTGTCAGTTTCTTTGGCAGTCGTGTACACAGGCCTCGAATTATTGGCATTGGAGCAATCCTTGTTAGCATTGCTGGACTCCTCATGGCACTACCTCACTTCATCATGGGAAAATACACATACGACGAATCTATTGCAAGTAAGTATGGAATGTTATTTTTTGCAAACTATTTTGTAAAAAAAAAACACTTTCTTGATTATTAGTGAAAAAACTGTATCGGTAGTCCCCTTCCATTTTTTTTTTCTGTTTGAGGGGTAAGGTTTCCTATTTCTGAAATGATTCTGTTTCATCTTTATTTTATTCTGCATTTCCCTAAAATACTGAAATGGAATGTAAAGCTGTGTCAACACTATAAAAATATAGAACATGAGTTACAATAGCATTAATATTTGCCAGAGGTGAGAAGTAAGATTGGATTTAATTCTGACTGGCCAAGTTTGTTTACAATGGCAAAGCCAAAGGGTTTAAATGGTTAGGTCAGAAAGGATTATATTTCAAACAACTACTTCCACTCTTCTAGGTATTTATTCTGTTCTACAGTGTTGATACATTTTAATCACTGTGCTATTTGTTTCTGATTTATATGAATACTGAGCATAGGTGTTTACAGAATGTTTGGTATCCATGACTTTTAATTGTATTCCAGCTGCTTGCTAACTATTGAAGTGCACCACTATTCAATAGACAGTCTAAAGAGTTTTACACTTAGATTTTGTGTTTCTTTTTATGAACATGAAGTCTAAGGTTAAAACTATCACATTATTTAAGGAAGACTAGAGAGCTATAACATTTAAGGCATAGTCAGAAAATTCATAACTAAAATGAATGTTCTTTGTGTTGCAGACCTTATTAGAACCTTATAGAACAGTGACGTAAACTGCTTTAATTGCAATGACATTCAATAATATAATGCCATGCGTAAATTTTTAAAGATTCTGCTTGTTTGCTGAGCATTCCAGTGGAAGTTAAGTAGAGTTTTTGCTCAGATTTTTCTGTTAGAATATTGGAACGCCATATGCATTTAGATTTTACACAGATTACTAAGGATGTGGTACAGCGTATATTATAATTTACTGATTCTGATATGATTTACATTAAGGTAAAGTTGAGTCTTAGGCTTAATGTTAGTTACAGTATAAGAGGCTACAATCTATGTTCTTACTCTGTTTGAGTTGCTGCAGTGGTTTTGGCTTAATCTGATGTATTGACTAAGTCCATTTCTATCATGATACAAGTGTAGTAAAATGATGGTTCTGTAGCTTCTATAGTTTTTCACCATTGCTTGGTTTAAAGGAGCTATGCCTCTTTCAAACAGGATGAACTTATAAGAGACACAAAATGGCATCACCAGGCTT
>NC_056735.1:896551328-896586328 GCF_019279795.1 Protopterus annectens
CATGCTATCCAAGACGTATCCCAGGATATTATCAGGGCCTGTTGAGGTAGTATTCTTTGACTTGGAGACTTGTTTGCTAGTGATAGTCAGAGGATTTATGGTCGAGGGTGTCTTCTGAAAGGTGTTGAGGGGAAGAAGGGGTAAAACTGGAATTAGATTTATCAGCCAGCAGGTTTGCTATATCCTCCGATTCCTTTTAAGTGGTTCCATTTACAATTTGTTCAGCACACTGTTATGTTACCTTTGAGGTTGTGAACAAAGCTGATGAAGACCTTGTCATTATCTTTTATCTTTGAGGATATTTCTGCCTCAAATCTGGCTTTGGTGGGATTGATAAGTTTTCTGAGTTTCTTATTTAGTTTGAGGGGTTTCATATCCTTCTGGGTATTGTAGTTCCTAGTATTGGCCATGGTATTTCTTCCTTGAATTTCTTTTATTTTCAATAATTTTGTTCAGACTATCACTGGATCATAAGACTAGAACAAGCTCCAAACAAGTGCCTAGAGCATGTGACAGTAAACAGTCCCACCAGTTCTGGCGCCTAGGATAATTATTTTGCTTTAATCAATTTCCTTTCAGCAAAGGCTTGAGATTCACAGAATGCAAGCAGGGTAGTAAGGATGTAAATTTCAACTGCTTTACTTTTTGCTTGATTGACTCCCCATGGGTACACATCTTCATTAATTGTCAGTGGCAGTATGACTTAGCCCAGCTAAAATGTATTTGCTGTTGGGAATGTAAGGTTTACCATTCCAAAAGGCTTAGTGTGACTGTAGGCCATAGGAGTGATCATGCATTGCCAGGGGACCCATGCTGGTGAAAGGGAGGTAGTTGTTGCTCATAGCTTGGATGACACCTAGGGAGAGCACTATATGTTGTACCTACAGACCACAACACTGAGGAGCATGTGATGCCTAGACCCTGACAGTCCTTTAGTCAGCAGCATCACTGGAGGTGTAATGAGCCACTACAGGGGTTAGGGGCTGCAAGAGGAAGAAGAGTAATCTTGGGGGGTAAACTAATCTGTCCTAGTGTAAATGGAAAAGTATTTTGTTTTAGATGTACCTTTAGAATGAAAATGTTCATGCATCGTGTAATTACTACCCTGGCATATACTTCCAAGTGATCTGTTCAGAGATCAGCAATATAAAAGGGGTGTGGCTTGGTCAGCAGTGTTAATGTGGGTGTGGCTTGTTGAGGGAGCAGCAGTCTGGGAGTTGTGAGTACAATTTTGAAAATCCTGGCTACACCCCTGACAGACACTGTCACCAAATAAATATACAAGTACTCTCAATGCTTAAATATCTCTACACAGATCAGCCACAATGAACATTTTAAATATATTTAATAAAAAATAATAAAAGAACAAGACAATACTAAATGTATATTCACAGTGACATCAGAGTTCTAAAGCACAGAAAATATTTAAAACAACATTGCAGGGCAATCTAAAATAAATAAAGAAAAATATCTAAACTAAACTTTGCTATATTCCTGACTATATCTAAGAGAAATATACTATTCACTAGTAACTGACTTCATCAGAGCAAGGCAGATGTGTTGAATGGTTCTTGTGAGGTCCAAGACAGAATACAGAATGCTCTGTCTCTCTCACAGAGTTCTCAAATTAATATCTCAAATATCACTGCTGGGATAGCTTGCAGAAGGACATAATTTTTTGTCATCTGACTCTAGTCCCCAGATGAAACCTCCACTCCTGGGAGCTGGCACTTTTTAGTATCTACCTGTGAAAATACACAGATAAAGGCTTCTGCTCAGATCTTTGGCAGAAGCTGGAAGTCATAAAACAATTACATTCCTCCACATTTCAAGACTAGTAATTAGTTCACCCTAAAGACAGTACAAAAAGCTCCCTAGTACAGACATTATGTCTCTGGCCTAGCCTATACAATAACTTAATTTCAGCTATTTTTCTGAAGTTAGCCTCCTGTATTCCAGTTTCCACTGTTAAAATGTATACATTTAAACAGTTGCAAAAGTGCATGTACATTTTTGTTGTCTTCCGGCAAGGAACACTGTCATTATATTTTAAGCACAAACACTTCATGGAATACCTTTTTAACAAGCATGTCTGTACAGACCAGTTTGATATACACATGGCATACCATTCTAATACAGTCGTAGCACAAGCATCCTGTATAAATCATGTTGATATTCACAAATTACATATAATTATTTACAAAATTCCAGATAGCTGTGCTGGCAGTATCTAATTTTGTGACATAACATATTCCATTTTCTTCAGTATATGCTCTTGTGGGATATAAGCCAGATTTAAAACAGTAAAAGATACCATCAGAAAGCAAGATATGGCATAGATTTAAGCTGCATCAGAATTGGTTTAGGGTTTTTTTAGTTTGACTTATTCACATGTATTTCATTTGTATATCTCCACTTTGTTTTCTCTGTAAAAAGTAAATAAATAAATGTAAATAAATAAGTAACTGCAGTGGTATTAAAGGCTGCCCCATTGTGCCACTCCAGTGCTGTTGAGGGATAAAGGCTTAACTGTGGCCCAGTTGATTTTGGTTTGATTAGCGACTCAAGGAAAGACGGGCATGCCTGTCCCAGGGAAGAGGTATTTGTTCTCCAGTGAGGGTATTTGCCTTCAGACAAAATTAATGAGCATGGGAGTTGGAGCAGGGGGTGGGTAGGGTGTATAAAGAACCCCACAGGATGGATGCAAATATGGTCACTCCACAGAATGCCCTCATGATCCATGACTGGTCCCAGCAATAACAGTGGAGAGGTGGTGGGAAATAAGCAGGTAGACAATGCATGGATGTGGGACACTGGCGTCCAGGCCAGTTAAATTTTGTCCTAAAGGGTACCAAAAATGTATATATATAGATATATATATATATAAGGTTTCCCCATTACAGATTGTAATTCTACAGTCTCAAAAGCTGCCAACTGCAAAAAAAGTAATGGGACATCTTGGAGTAGATGGGCAGTCCCTTCATAACCCTCCCTAATTTTTTATAGCAGCTGTTTGACTGTGAAACATTGTAAAATCAAAAATAGGTCACCAGAGCAATGCACAGCAGTATTAGGCAATCACTTGTTTAGCACTAAGTGAGCAAGCAATTACTGAGAATCCATGCAATAAGGATACAAGGGTAAGACTTTTAAATGTTATCATACTGTATGCCTGTTGTCAACTTTGTCAAACAACTTTAATAAATTACTCTTTAGTCTGTTAGAAAACTAGCCAAAATTCAACTTTTGTGTAGTAAATGTGTTTGAAAAGGGACTGCCAATCATTTAAGACAAATTAAATAGAAGACCGATTAGTCTAAATTCTTCACAGGAAGCCTACATGTCTCAGACAGTCATATCGTCACATTTCTGAAAGCTGAGCAGAATGTCATTAACACCATAAGGATGGATGTGCATGGGACATTTCCTTCATCACTTTTGTCCAGGAGGTCTAGAGGTCAGATTGGCAGGGCTACCTTGGAACTCTAGAGATGAGAACAATACACCATAACAGAGGTATTTGAAGCAGGTTCCATCACTATGTGGTTATGTGGGCTTGAAGTACTGTCCTACACCTCCATGCGCACATTGCTTACAAGCATATTTCCTTTTTTGTGTACTTCAGATAGCAGTACTATTGCAGACATTCCACAAATAGTGCACAGCTCTCCAAATTATAACCCTGTGATGGCACAGGAGTGCCATTCTTGTTCTGGCAAGTGTCACCACCTTATGTCCTACAATATGGAGACAGTCATTGTGTCATTTTTGTTATCAGTCAATATATATTTAACTTCATGCCTGTACCATTCTTGCATCTTCCCCCCAACATAGCTAGACAGAAATGCATTTCATACTTTGCATTAACGCTTTCATTTTCCTACAACTTTTCATAAGTACAGTGTTATCTAGGAATGCCTGTTGAAATGAACTGTATATCCTCATCCATGGCAGTTACTGTTATCTCATTACATGTAGCGTCTGATCCAAGCTGCACTCCTTTTCTTCTCCAGATGCTGTGTGTTTTGTGCTTGTTGAGTATCCTCATGCTTTAGTTATGATCCTCACTTGTGGAATCTCCATAAAAAGTTCTGTGACATTTTCCTTGGCTTTGTTGGTTAATAAAATTTAATAATTATAACAGCACAAAACAACACACACTGAAGCTCAGGGTGAATTTGGATGATTATAGTTCCACAGTTTATAAAGGCAAATCCAAAGAAACAAAACATTTTTGTATTTAGGAATTGTCACTCCTTTCACTTTCAGCGAGTGCAAATATCCTCTGTTAGTCTTTTTCCATATGGAGTCAATGCCTTCATTTTCCATTTATTAGCAATAACAGTGTTTGAAACAAGATGAATTTGAGTTGTGCCTGTTAAGCTCTCCTTGCTTACAGTTAATGTCAAACTCACACTCTTCCCATTTTAATTTAATTTTGTCTGGGTTGAACAATGCCTGGACCATTCACAGAGTATATGTATATAGTCTTCTTCCTGTTAATTGTATTTTCATCAGGAAGAATCCTTCTTCCTGTTTTCTTCAAAAGTCCTCTTTTGGTTTATGACCCTTCTGTATACTGTCCCCGTATGCTGAACCTGAGAACAGGTCATACTCATAATGTTTCATGCAGCAGACTGTTTCCAGTTCCACCATTCTGTATGTAAGAGTAGCTGTTCCTGATTTCTTCAGCTGTTTTATCATTTTTTTTACTATTCCCTTTCCTTCCCATAGATCCATATAGGTGATGTTACTCATCCTTTCATTCTTAATTGAAATCCACTTTTTCCATGGAGCCTGACATGTTTTGCTTTTCCCTGATTTTTGAAGAATGTTAATGGTCATTGTGTTGCACAGGGTTGCACAGGGAATATAAATTCTATTTGCATGTCTTGGAATTTTCAAAATTTTAGATTACTTTTGTCTTTGTCAACTTTCTCTGCTAATATTTGATACTATTTTCAGCTCCTGCATCCTGTCAAACTATTATATCTCCTTATTGTGTTTGCAATAGAAACCAACCTTACCAAGTAATAATCTGTCCCTTTAATAATCATTTTCATATCCTGAACATGTGGCTCTTGTGCCATGGCCAAGTCTTTATTATTGCAGAAGGTATAGAACCACAAATATTTACGTTTTTTCTTAATCTTATTTGTCTTTGCCAGTATATGCTTGTAGATGTGACGATCTACATCTCCCATACTGAATCAACATGTAAGCAGCATGCTTAGCAATATGGCTTCCATTTTCTCCTACAGTTAAATTCAGAGTTATGTGCTGGGTGTCTTGCAGTGGACTGTGTTCACGGGATATTGGTAGATTTATGATGAGATATATTACCAAAGGGATGATCATAGTTAGAACATATTGATTTTACTCAGTAATGATAGCAGTTTGGGCACAGCCTTTGAGAATAAATTCTGGATTTTGTCTTTTAATAGTTTTGAGGTTAACTCCACTGTTGCTTGAAGAGTATGCCCTGCTAATAAGCTTAGATAAGTCCCAGAACCTCCTCCTTAATTGAATCCCACTTAGTTTTCTTTTAACTTTTCTCTAATAAAGAGTACTGGCAAAATTTCTGTATGCTTCCATTACTTTATTAGTTGCTTTATTTGTATTCACTTATTAAGAGCTGATCATTTGTAAACATAAGGGATACACATTTCCCCTTATATGGTGTCTCCATGGCATTCAGGAGGAGACTTATTCTTTTATGTAATGTCTCCTTTGCAAAAGAAAAGAGTCCAGGGGTTAGCCAGAAGGGGCAGCCCTATGTGTTACAAGGATCGCTGGATACAATTCCTGTCCAGTAGTGCAGGCAAGTTTGAACTGGATAACGCTTTAGCCATGAACTCCCTGAGGCCAACATCTCCCTGTCAGTTAAAATATATTGGTGTGCTGGGCATGCTTCAGCATGGCAAAAGCACACGGTGGCCACCACCCATTGGAGCCAATAAATTAAAAGTCCAGGTAGCATGCAGTCTCTGAGTTCAGCTGACTACTCACGTGGGCCACGTGGCAAACCACCTTTGTGGAAAGAAGCCTTTGAGAGGGGTGGGCATATTACAGAACAATAAATCAGCATGATAGGGCACATACTTACTGTTATCCAAATCTGTTTTTTTTTTTATTGACGCAAGTACACTAATCATTAACCTTTTTGAAAATGATGCTTTAATATTTTTTTAAACAGAGCTTTAATAAAGATCTTTTGTATAAGGTATTCGGAAGGTATATGATGATGTTTTCAGTTATAAAATCACTGGCAAAACATTTTGAATAAATGCTCCACATTCAACATTTTTCTGATTATAAGACCTATGATATAAGGGTGAAATAAATACAGATTGCCATGATGGTTCATGGTTCCTGTGGATTTAATAATATCTTTTGCTTTATTAGTTTATTTGTTGATGCTTATGATTTTCAATAAAGTATATGAGAGATAAAGTATGGAAGCAATCATTTGTAATTGCATCACTTCATTAAGCTAAAGTACTCACACTCAGTTATCAGTTAAATAATATTTTAAATTTTTCTTACATCTGATTAGTAAATAATAAAATATGAGTCATCACCAGAAGTAGAGGTATTTCTGGTAAATATATTCACATGCACAGATACATACAAACACACACACACACACACACACAAACATATATATATATATATATATATACATACATATATATATATATATATATATATATGTATGTATACACACACACATGCACACACACACACACACACACACACACACACACACACACACACACACACACACACACACACACACACATAAAAAGTGTACACACCCCTGTTAAAATGCCAGGTTTTTGTGATATAAAAAAATGAGACCACAATAAGTCATTTCAAAACTTTTCCCACCTTTAATGTGACATATAACCTGTACAATTCAATTAAAAAACAAACAAATCTGTTAGGGGAAAGAATATAAAAAATAAAAAATGTACAATAAGCTGGTTGCATAAGTGTGCACGCCCTAATACTTTGTTGAAGCACCTTTTCCTTTAATTATATCATTCAGTCTTCTTGGGTACACACCTGTCATCAATTAAAAAGACTCTGATTAACCCCAAATGAAGTTTAGCTGTCCTAGTAGGATTTTCCTGATGGTTACTCAGTTGCTTGCGACAGCAAAAGCCATGGTTCGCAGAGAGCTTACAAAGCATCAAAGGGATCTTATTGTTGAAAGGTATCAGTCAGGAGAAGGGTACAAAAAAATTTTCACAGCATTGGGTATACCATGGAACACAGTGAAGACAGTCATCAAAAAGTGGAGAAAATATGGGACAAGAGTGACGTTGCAAAGAACTGTATGTCCTTCCAAAATTGATAAAAAGACAAGATGAAAACTCATCAGGGAGTCTGCCAAAAGACCTACAGCAACACTGAAGGAGATGCAGGAATTTCTGGCAAGTACCGGTTGTGTACGACATGTGACAATAATCTCCTGTATTCTCCATATGTTTTGCCTATGCTGGTAGTGTTGCAAGACTTACACAGAAAAACATCAGGCCCAGCTAAAATTTGCAAAACAATACATAGTCTCCCAAAAGCATATGAGAAAATGTGTTATGGTCTGTTGAGACCAAGGTTGAACTTTTTGGTCACAATTCCAAAAGGTACATTTGGTGCAAAAACAACACTTTGCATCACCAAAAGAGTGCCATCCCCATGGTGAAGCATGGTGGTGGCAGTATCATACTTTGGAGTTGCTTTTCTTTAGCTAGAACTGGGGCTTTAGTCAAGGTGGAGGAAATTATGAACAGTTCCAAATACCAGTCACTTTGGCCCAAAACCTTCAGATGTCTGCAAGAAAGCTGAAAATGAAGAGGAATTTCACCTTTCAACATGACAATGACCTCAAGCATACATCCAAATCAAAAAAAGAATGGCTTCAGAAGAAAATTAAAGTTTTGGAATGGCCCGGCCAGAGTCCAGACCTAAATCCAATAGAAAATCTGTGGGGTGACCTGAAGAGGGCTGTGCACAAGCGATGCTCTCGCAATCTGACAGATTCGGAGCACTTTTGCAAACAAGAGTGGGCAAATATTGCCAAGTCAAGATGTGCCGTGCTGATAGACTCGTACCCAAGAAGACTGAATGCTGTAATTTAATCAAAAGGTGCTTCAACAAAGTATTATTTTAAGGGTGTGCCCACATACACAACCAGCTTATTGTATGTTTTTTATTTTTTATATTTTTCCCCTAACGGATGTGTTTGCTTTTCAATTGAATTGTACAGGTTATAGGTCACATTAAAGGTGGGAAAAGTTTTGAAATGATTTATTGTGGTCTATTTTTTTTATATCACAAAAACCTGGTATTTTAACAGAGGTGTGTTCACTTTTTATATCCACTGCATATATATATATATATATATATATATATATATATATATATGTATACACACACACATATACATGTATATGTAAAAAACACCTTCTGAAAAGGAAGAACTATGCCAAGAATAAGACAAACAGCTTTAATAAGCGATCACTAAAGGCATAATTAGAATCTGAGTGCTTTCATTTGGACATTTAAATGTAAATAGCATTCCTAGGTGGAATAGATAATGGACAATGCCATTAATATGCTAATTGGTCTTACCTTATAGTGACACTAATGCTTAGTTGTGTTCCGTATTTCTGATGAAGATCAATGTGAAACATTTTATGAACGTAAGCGCTCAAATTCTAGCTATGGCTTTAGTGTTCGCTTATTAAAGCTGTTTATTTGTCTTATTTTGAACATAGTTCTTATATTTTTCAGAAGGTATTTTTCATTATATTTAGTTTCTTATTACTGGTTTTGGATAGTGGTTTAGTTTATATATATATATATATATATATATATATATATATATATATATATATATATATATATATATATATATATATATATATTTTTTTTTTTTTTTTTAACTGTGGATTTTAAATTATGCCTGCCTCAAAAATGGGTTAATTTTTTTTAGAAAACAGTATATGTAGCTGAAGATGTCATCATTGCTTTAAGTTCATATGGTCCATTATTCTGATATGTGATTATGGTACAGTTTATAAGATATGAAAAAATGTGAGGTATAAAACATCTTTTACCTGCATTATACTTCTTACTAAACATACTTTTGTTTTTATGAAGAAGGGCAAATTATTTTATTATTTTGATCTTACTTAAAAAGTTTGTAACTGCTTATCCTCAATGAATTTTATAATTCAGAACCCACATGAACTGAAACATCATTTACATAAGCACTTAGTAAACTGCTCATGGATTGATTGCCTGTATTTGGCCTTGCAAACTACTGATGAATCTGCATTGTTCACTTCTTTCAGATGTTTCTGATATTTGTCAATACTCTGGAGAAAATGACGACTTTCATTGCAATAAAAACAAGGGCAATGGAGACATGAGGGTCCTGTCCATAATGTTCATTGGTCAGTTCCTCCTGGGTATTGGAGGTGTGCCAATTCAACCCTTTGGAATATCATACATTGATGATTTTGCCAGTGAAACAAATTCTCCCATGTACTTAGGTATGTATTGATATCTTCAGATATATAAAATGATCTTTTAAGCATGTGAGCAATAAGTTGATAATGATGATGATTACTATTGTCCTTGCTGCAGTTGCTCTGCTGTATTTAATGTATATTCCCTAATTCAGAAAGCAAAGATTAACGCAACATTATAGAATAATATAAAATATTCTGAAGTGTTATCTAAAACAAATTTCTTCAGGAACTGCTAAAACCAAACTGTTTGATTATATTTCTAAATGAAAAGAAGAGATTTCACACAAGTTGAGGAATGTTGATTTTTTTTTTACTTAGCCATTTTTTTTTTCAGTATCTTCATGTTCAGTGTATAACAGCAAGCCTCTAACATGCCTTTCTCATCCCTGATCTGATCACTATTCCTGATGTCTCTGACTTCTGTGAATACTGAAAAGCTTGATGTAGCCATACAACATGAGCAAGTGAAAAGAAACATGGATTGGCAGCCATGAGCCCAAATTAACAAAAAGAATTTTAAAAAAGACTCTGGCTGATAACTATTTGACCACATGCAGTGAAGTGACATAATGCAGCAGATCAGAGACATGACAGTCTACACACAATACCTGGATAACGGCAGTATCAACAATAGTAAAAATGTGAGCCTTCTGCTTATGGCACCGTCACTATTCACTATCCTCAGCAAATTTGGCCAAATTTTCCTCCTGAGATGGGATAGCAGACAATAAATATGCAACTTTTATTAAATGTACTCCTTGAACTCAGGACATCAACAGTACTAATTATGGAAAATAAAACAACAGTGCCTACTGAGCCATAGTATAAAGGATGACTCTTCATTCATTGCACACTGGCCACCTGGGCAAAAGTAGCAATTCATAAAATTGGATTTGATGTGAAATTTTAGAAAGACAGCATTTGAATCTTTGATATCTAAGTCCTGTATAGAACAGGATGATAGTGTGAAACAACATACAATGAAAAGTGCAAAAGCTCAGTCACTCATGTTAGACAATCACTAGCTAAGTCTGCTGAAATAATAATAACAATAATAGAAAAAAAATGGTGGCACCCTGTGTGGCAATGGCTGCTTTGAATTCCTGCAGAAAAGTGCACCATTTGTCTTGTTTTTCATCAGAAACAATAAAAAAAACAGATTTAAGGGCAAGAAATGAAGTTATGATTAACTACAATGCTGTGAATCTTCTGGAAATCCGATCTCATGTCTCTCTGTGCTGCATGTTTGATGAACTGCAAGTAGAGAGGCCTGTAAACTCAAACAGAGTTTTGGAACTCTTGCATCTTGGAACCTTACTGGAACATGGTAAAAACTGCAGAAACATGTAAAACCTGTCTAACCAGTTGACTATCAGATATAGGAAACATATTAAAAGGAGAAGATGTAAAAGATCAAGAAATAGAGGCTCTAGAGCAGGAATTAAGGCCAGACTGAAAAGAAATCCACACAGGCCTGCACTTCCTTCCATGCTGCTGGAAAATGTATGCTCACTGGAGAGCAAGATGGACTATTTAAGCATGATTCTTTCCACACAATTTAAGGTGAGAAATAGTTGTTTACTTGTGTTCACTGAAACTTGGCTAAGCTCCAGTATAAATGATACTACGATATTTGTGGATGGGGATGTCATTATTTTGTGCTGACAGAAATCAGTCTCTCTGTGGCAAATCTCATGGAGGGGGGTGTTTGTGTGTATATCAACAACTGGTATACAAACTATAAAATATCGCCTTTCACTGCTTAGAGAACATTGAGTTCATGTCAATAAAATGTAGACCCTTCTACTTGCCAAGGGAATTCAGTGGAGTGAGCATAATTAGAAGTTATGTACTCACCATAACGTTCCATCTGAGTAGGTGACTTCATTCGGATGCAACCTGTGGGTATCGGATCCGACCTCGGATCCGAGCCGGCAATTCAAAAGCTTAGGCTCCGAGCTCCTAGCTCCTCCCTCTTACCCATAACCCCTTGCCAAGCCCTGACTGACCTCAGATTGAGTTTGCCTCAAAATACTGACAACAGTACACTAAAACAGCATAAATACTCGCTCTATAAAGGTCAGGGGATGGAGGGGGGGATGGTTGCATCCGAATGAAGTCACCTACTCAGATGGAACGTTATGGTGAGTACATAACTTCTAAATCTGAAGTAGGCAGACTTCATTCGTCTGCAACCTGTGGGACAGAGTCCCTAGCTACCTGAATCTTGGGCGGCCGTCATGGAAGGATGTTCCGGAGCACCGCTGAGCCAAAGGATGCTCTTCCTCTAGAAACAACATCCACCTTGTAATGAGAAATAAAAGTATGAGGCGAGGCCCAAGTAGCTGCAGCAGATATCATCCAATGATACACGGGACTTAAAGGCGGCTGACGTGGAAACTGCCCTAGTAGAATGAGCCGTAACCCTCTGAGGAGCAGGTCTACCTGAAGTGTCATATGCCTGCAGAATACAATTAGCAATCCACTTAGATAGTGTGACTTTAGATACTGCTTTACCCAGAGCAAATTTAGCAAAGGAGACGAACAGCTGATCTGATTTCCTGTGGCCAGCTGTTCTGTTAATATAAAAACGTAATTGTCTATGAACATCCAAGGAATGCAATTTGTATTCTCCTTTGTTTGAGTACTTGGGAAAAAACACAGGTAAATTGATTGACTGATTAATATTGGATTCAGAAGAGACCTTCGGAAGAAAAGAAGGATTGGTCCTGAGGCACACCCTATCAGGGAAGAAGGAAAGGTAAGGCGGTTTGACGCACAGAGCCTGAAGCTCAGACACTCTTCTGGCTGAAGTGATAGCTACCAGGAAGGCAGTCTTCCAGGAAAGGTACTTTAAATCAGTAGAAGCTGCAGGCTCGAAGGGAGGAGCAGTAAGGGCTTGCAGAACTAAAGACAAGTCCCAGGGTGGTACAACCTTCTTGACTGGAGGCCTCAACAAAAAAACTCCTTTGAGAAATGTTTTGCATAATTTCGCCGTCATAAGGGGAGCTGTGTCATGACCAATGTGATAATGCGAGATAGCTGCCAATTGTACCTTAATCGTGGAAGAACTAGTCCCTTGATGAAAGAGGTCTGTTAGAAAATCCAGCACCGCTGACATAGGTGCCGAGAAAGGATCCAAAGTTCTCTGTACTGCCCATATAGAGAATCTCTTCCATTTACTCCGATAAACCTGCCTGGTGGAAGGTTTATGAGCTGCCACTAAAATGGCCTTGACCGTGATGAGATACCGAGTCCTAACTAAGGATGGAACTGGAGCAGCCAAGCTGTCAACTTCAGGGTCCGCAGATTGGGAACTGACATTCCCAGAGGGTGAGAGATGAGATCCGAAATTGGATCCAGAATCCATGGTGGATTGATTTTGTGAGACCATACGAAGGGGAACCAAGGTTGTCGAGGCCAGAATGGGGCAATGAGAATCATTCTGCTCCCCAAACTGTTGGCTTTCTGCAGAAGCCTCTGCATCAGAGGAAGTGGAGGGTAGGCATAAAGGAGACCGGGAGGCCAAGCATGCACCAGAGCATCTCTCGCGAACTCCCCTGGTGGGGGAAGCAGAGCGAAGAAATTGTCGCATTTGGCGTTTGAGGGAGAGGCAAAAAGATCGCAACAGGGTTGCCCCCAAACGGCAAAAATCTTCTTCGCTACTTGAGGATTGAGAGACCACTCGTGTGGAGAAAGGATGGTGCGACTGAGCTTGTCCGCAAGGATGTTGGACTTTCCCGGAATGTGCGTTGCTACCAGAAAGCGTTTGGTGGAAATTGCCCATTCCCAGACTCTCATGGCCTCTCGACAAAGGGGGTAAGACCTGGTTCCTCCCTGTTTGTTGATATACCAGACTACCGACATGTTGTCTGTCTGAATCGCAACAGTCCCTGAAGGAAGAACGTGGTGAAGTGCTTGCAACGCTAGGAGCACCGCCCTCATTTCCAGGACATTTATATGCAATGACGTCTCTGTGGGATTCCACGTGCCTTGGACAATCTTTCCCGCAGAATGCCCCCCCCCCACCCGAGGCAAGAAGCGTCCGTGGTCACTGTGGCTCGGGGAAATGCAGCGCAAAAAGGTCTCCCTGCCAGGAGCTCTGGAGAAAGAAGCCACCAAAGCAGGGAGTTCCTGCACGCTCTGCTGACCGCAATCGGAGCGTTTAGAGAAGAACAAAGAGGGACCACTGAACCTGAAGGGTCCATTGAAGAACCCGCATGCGTAAACGGGCATGAATGAGAAGCGGAATAGCTGCCGCCATAGAACCTAGTGCCCTCAGGACCGAAGCTGCAGTTGGAGATGGTTGCAGGATCGCTGTCACATGACACTTCAGGCTGGCAATACGGTCTGGGGTGAGGAAGGCTCGCATTGATCTGGTGTTTAGTCTTCCTCCTATGAAATCTATAACTTGTGTGGGGTTCAGTAAAGATTTCTCCCAGTTGATCGTGATGCCCAGCCTTGGTGCTAGTTGAAGAAAGTAATCCCTGGCTGAGCACAGAAGATGCCTTGATGATGCCGTCAGGAGCCAGTCGTCCAGGTACGGAAAGACCTGTAATCCCTGGAGCCTCAGGTGGGCCGCTACCACCGCTAGCACCTTGGTAAACACCCTGGGGGCTGAGGTGAGACCAAAGGGGAGGACCCTGAACTGATAATGACTGGCTCCCAGCCGGAAGCGAAGAAACCTCCTGGATCGTCTGTCCATCCGAATGTGGTAGTACGCGTCCTTGAGGTCTATGGAGCACATCCAGTCGTTCTCCCTCAAGAGAGGAAGTATAGATTGTAGGGTGACCATCCGGAACTTTTGCTTGGTTACTAACAGGTTCAGCTGGGAAAGGTCTAAGATTGGTCTTAAGTCCCCCGTCTTCTTTGGCACCAAAAAGAAACTGGAGTAAAACCCTAATCCAGTTTGATCTCGGGGGACGCGCTGGATAGCTCTTTTTTCTAGCAGCTGTTCGATCTCGATAGCTGCCGCCTCCCTTTGGTCGGGTGGAACATCTGGGAGGCTGCGAGATTTGGGAACCTTGAATAGGGGAATTGAATATCCTCTGGATATGACTCGAAGCACCCAACTGTCTGTTGTTATGGACTCCCAAGAAGTCAGGTGCCTTGAAAACCGCCCCCCGACTGCCTCCAGAGACGGACAGCCGGGCAACCCTTCAGGGCTGCTGCGTGGGTCTATCAGAGAAAGGTTCTCTGGACCCAAAGTTGCCAGGAGCCCCGCTGCCTCTAGCACGACGACCTCCCCGTCCTCCTCTGCCACGGAAGGACTGGTTGTCCGGAGCAGGTTGGGACTGCTGCGACTTCTGGAACCACATCTTCTTCTGTCCCTTTTGGTTCTTAGAGAAGGACCTCTGGGGAGCTGAGAAGCGGACTCCGGCAGACAGCGTCTTCCGTCCTTTTCGCTCTGGACTAATGTCTCGAACAGTCTTGCCAAACAAGGCAGAACTATCGAAGGGGCATTCGAAGGTCGCCTTGAAGGGCTCTGCAAAATCACAATGGCGGAGCCAGGCCTGTTGCCTCATGACTAGGCCTGCTCCGCTGGCTCTAGCGGCTCCCTCAGTAGCATGAGAAAGTAGCCGCATAGATGTATTGGAAACTGATCTGAGAGTGGCCATTCGGGTGGAGTAAACCTGTTTATCCTCACTCGAGATGGACTCCGGGGGAGATGCAGCATATTCTTTAATCAGATCCCGCTGCATCCTAATGACATGTGCCATGTAGTTCAGCGCTCTCAAGGAGAAGGTTGCTGAACTAAAAACTCGCTTCCCAATGCGATCCATCGAGCGGGACTCCTTGCCCGGAGGATGCATGGAGGGACTCTCCTGGGCCAATTCCCTCTTCGTGGCTGCAGCCATCATCATGGCATCTACTGGGGGACCCTTACTCCAGTGGGTGCGGTCTGACGGAGGGGAAAGAATGCGGTCCGGGTGCTTAGGGATAGGCTCAATGGTGTCCGGATCCTTCCACGCCCTGATGGAAATAAGATCCACCAGGGGGTCAGCAGGAGGGGACACCCAAGAGGTAGAAGGGCCCACCTCGAATGCCTCCAAGAACACAGACTCGTCCGAAGAAGCCTTGGGGGCAGACCACCCCCCTCTGATCCTTAACATCTCCATAATGTCTCCAAATGAGACGTCCTCAGGGGGTGACCTAGGGGAGCCTTCCCCTTCATCCAAGTCTGTGTCTTCAGTGACGGACTCAGGGGAGTCCATGTGCCTCCTCTTGCACTTACGCTTCCGAGGTACTTCATCGGGGGGGCTGTCCGAGGAGTACTCTTCAGCCGTTGGATGTTCCAAAGGAACCACTTGGGACATCGAGGCGGGCTGTCCCTGGGACCGGCTGGTGGGGGCCTGGCCCAAATGCAATGGAGTGCGGGATGGAGCCGTGGCAGGGACCGGGGGTCCGGATGTCTCGACAGTGCCCTTTCCACTACGTCGAAGCCGAGGGGAGCCAGCTTCTCTAAGCCCGAGAGCCGACCCCCACTCGGATCCGCGACGGATTGGAGTCGGAGCCGAATCGTCGGATCCGAGAGACCGGTGTGCTCCGACCTGGACGGAGCCGAAGACACACCAGCTCCCTCGATCCGAGGCTCGCCTCGGCTCCGAGAGGTCGGATCCGGCACCAAGCACTCAAGGGATGGGACGGTTCCGAGGTGCGCCGACCCATCGGATCCGACCCACCCCCGGATCCAAATCTGCCCGGCGCCGACAGCTCCGAACCCGTGGTATGGGTCGGAGAAGGGGCCAAGGGGCGGTGGGTCAAAGCCCCTCCCGGTTGGGGGGGGGCTAGGAGCACTTCCATTTGCATTTGGGCCTGGATGAATTTCCTCATCATCCGGTCCATATCAGCTTCACTCATTGAAAATGTTGATCTAGTGGAGGCCACCGAAGCAGACCTAGAGAGCCGCCTCGGAGACCTCCTAGAAGGGCTAGCCTCCTCCTCCTCGGGTCCAGGAGAGAACCGAGGGGAGTGGAGCCGAGGAGGAGGAAAGCTAGAAGGCACAGAGGAGGCCCGCTTAGATGGAGGAGCCGAACTGGAAGTTTCGGCTCTTCGCTTGTGGTGCCTCTCCCTGTGTCTCTCCTTCTGTCTTTCCCTAGAGGATTCCTTCCCCTCCGGCAACTTAGAGGGAGGTTGTGTCCCAGCCGGAGGGGGAGAACCCACAGCAACAGGTTGCTGAGTGGAAGGGGCAGAGGCCGAAGCGGTATCTGGAGGTAAAAGACCCGCCAGCACCAACTTCGACCTCCGCTCCCTCAAAGCCCGGGGTTGAACCCTGCACAAATGGTACAACCAGATGACAGGTGTTCAACCCCCAAGACGCACCGAGTGTGGCCATCCACTGGGGACAGCTTATGGCCACACTCGGTACATTTCGAGAACACAGCCTTATGGGCTTCAGACATCACAACCCTAAGGCCTAACACAAAACACACAGAAACAAACTACGCAAAACCCGAGAAAATTAAATAAAAGAGAGAGGAAAGCCTAAACACACTCAACACTAACTATATCAAGAACGAAAATAAAGATTTTTAAAACTTTTTCTGTCAAAAAATAGTTTCTTATCTTCACCAACGCCAGGAGCTCTGGAATTCCGTAGCTACTTGAAAAGCGGCAAACGAAATCTGAGGTCAGTCAGGGCTTGGCAAGGGGTTATGGGTAAGAGGGAGGAGCTAGGAGCTCGGAGCCTAAGCTTTTGAATTGCCGGCTCGGATCCGAGGTCGGATCCGATACCCACAGGTTGCAGACGAATGAAGTCTGCCTACTTCAGATCAGCTGTTTAAATCCCCTAGTGCTAAGACCAATGTGGCACTGAACATTCTATATCTGTCAATAAATGACCTCCAGAATAAGAACCCTGAGTTTGCCCATATAGTTGCAGGTGATTTCAATCAAATTGACTTGAAATCCATATTATCCCATTACCATCAACATGTGAACTTTG
The DNA here is from genome assembly GCF_019279795.1 of Protopterus annectens. Lineage (NCBI taxonomy): Eukaryota > Metazoa > Chordata > Ceratodontiformes > Protopteridae > Protopterus > Protopterus annectens. Next base: position 896,568,816 of record NC_056735.1, read on the forward strand.
CAACAGGTGGGTGAGCACTCTGGATAAGGTGTACACAAACCTAAAACTGGCCTACAAAGCAGTACCTTATCCACATCTGGGCAACTCAGACCATCTGACCATCATGCTGCTTTCTGCATACACACCACTGCTGAAAAGGGGCAAACCTACAACCAAACAAGTAAGGTTATGGCCTGAGGGAGCAGTCTTGGCACTACAGGACTGCTTTGAATGTGCGGATGGACCAGTGTTTAGAGATTCAGCTGTAAAGAACCACCTTATTGACCTGGAGGAGTACATAGAATCTGTAATGGCCTATATTTCAAAATGTGTTGATGACATAACAGTCATCAGATGTATCACCATGCACACTAATCAGAAACCCTGGCTATCTGGTGAAGTATATGAGTTTCTAAAGGCATGAAAGGCTGCATTTAAATCAAAAGACAAGGATGCTCTAAGTGTGGCCAGAGCAAATCTAAGTAGAGATATAAAGGAGGCTAAGAGGACCTAAGGGTGTAAAATTCAGGGACACTTCTCTGACCAAAGGGACTGCAAACATCTCTGGCAAGGCATTCAAGCCATAATCGACTACAGCCCTGCATCCTCCCCATGTGATGACAAGACAGAATTTCTGAACAAACAAAACACCTACTTCAGCAGATTTGATATGGACAACACTGTGCCAAATAAGCTCCCTGTCCAACAGGGTATGGAGGTGCTATGTCTAAGAACATCTGATTTTCTGAAGACCCTGAGGCAAGTAAACCCAAAAATAGCAGCTGGTTCTGATAATATTATGGGAAGATTTCTAAAAGACTATGCTACCCAGCTGTCTACTGTACTTACAGATATATTCAACACATCCCTGCAACTAGCCATTGTACCAAGTTGCTTCAAAAATATGACAATCATTCCCTTACGCAAAAAATCCCAACCAACAAGCCTAAATGATTACCAGCCAGTTCCTCTTACATCAACAGAAATGAAATGTTTTGAGCTGTTGATCAAGAACCATATCTCTTTGAGCCAACCTGCAACACTGTATACATTACAGTTTGCTTAGAATCCTAACCACTGCACAGCTGATACAATAGCTATAGCACTTCACGAATCCTTGGCACATCTAGAGAACAAGAACTGCTATGTCAGAATGCTGTTTATTGATTTTTGTTCTGCCTTTAACACCGTCATCCTCAGAATCTAATATTGAAGCTGATCTAGCTGGTCATCAACACTCCCCCCATGTAACTGGATACTGGACTTTCTCATCAACAGACCCCAAAAGGTATGTGTGGGACATAACAGTTTAATCAGTATTACACTGAGCACGGGTGTCCTGTCGGGCTGCTTCCTCAGTCTTCTGCTGTTCACCTTGTTGATACATGACTGCATGGCCAAGCATGAATCCAACAAAATCATCAAATTCACAGCTGATACCACGGTCATAGGTCTTGTCAGAAATGGTGAGAAAACAGCCTACGGGGATGAAGTAGAACATCTAATAGGCTGGTGCGACAGCAACAATCTGGCCATAAATGTAAGCAAGGCCAAAGAATTAATAGTGGACTTCAGGAGGACTCAGGAGATACAGCAACCTCTTGAAATTAAGGGGGATGGCAGTGGAAAGAGTCAAAAACACCAAGTCCCTGGGGGTGCATATCTCAGATAACCTATCCTGGTCAACTCATATTAGTCACACATTGAAGAAGGCACAATGTCTGTCCTTCTTACATAAACTGAAGAAGGCAAACCTGTCTCTGTCCATCCTCAAAGCCTTCTACAGTAGGACTATTAAGAGCATCCTCTCAAATAACATCATAGTTTGGTATGGTAACTGCAAAGCATCTGACCGCAAGGCTCTTCTGAGGGTAGTGAGGACAGCAGGAAAGGTCATTGGCCCCTTGCTCCCATCCATTGATGATCTGCATGAGATTCGGTGTGTGGGAAGGGCTAGGAAGATAATCAATTATCCCACTCACCCTGCCTATGGCATGTTGTTCCACCTTTCCTCGGGCAGGCGGTATCGTAGCTTACACTGCAAAACATATAGACTGAGCAGGAGCTTCTTCACTCTAGCCACAAGGCTGATGAACTTGAATGCCAGGCATGACAGTAGATAATTAGATCAACATGCCACTTGCTATGAAGTATCAGCTATAGTAATCACTCTAGCAAATTGCTTCAGTAACTGGTACAGTTAGCCTGATTTCTTTTGCTATTACTTCCTGAATGTGCAATAGTCAGGAGTGTGTCACCACTCCATACACGTGTAATATGAACATCTGAATATATCGTACTACAACTGATGAAGTGCAATATTTTAAGCAATTACAATGTGCAGTCATAGTCTTGCAATACCTACTAGTATAATGCTGTCTAATGTCTTCCTGTCCAATTGTGGTAATTTATTGTGTTGTTAATATTTTATTATTACTGTATGTGCATTAGTCTTACTATCATTCAGAGTATGTGTTCATTGTTATGTCTTGCACTGGGACCAAAGCAATGCAATTTCTTTCAGCTTGCACTGCTGTGTATATCTGACTGACAATAAAGTTGACTTTGACTTTGAATAATAATAATAATAATAGTAATAATAATAATAATAATAATAACATGATGCTATATAAGGACTTATGAGACTGATTTCATAATTGGCTGCTGAAAGAAGTCCACAGCTTTGCATGCAGTGCAGGGAACCATTTTGCTCAAGTAGTCATTGCTGCAATGACAAAAGATAGACATAGCATGTATGTGTTTAATTTTTTATTTATTTACTTATGTTTTCTTTCCTAGGAATTATGTTTGCTATAACTGTTCTTGGTCCAGGAATGGCTTTCATGTTGGGATCCGTTATGTTGAATTTCTATGTTGACATTGATAAAATAAATCCAGGTAAGAAAACTAGATCTTTAATAAGTTCTAAAGAAATTCTAAGTCAATGTGTCATTCTTTCTTATGCATTTGTTCCTAAGATTGCCAGAGACTACATATATTAAACATTATGGCATCAGGAAGCAGGTGGTCCAAGGTAAATGCATTAGTATTAGTCTTTTTTCTTTAATGAAAGACAAGTTGCCAAGTAGTTCTTGCAGGCAGAATACCTCACACTGAAAATTAACACGTAACAATGTAATACTGAAACTGCAATGACAATAAGAAGCTCCTTCTTCCAAGTGGGAAATTGTTTTTTTACCATAATGTTTTATAGGTGTACATAAATCATTGTACAATGTTTAATATGACATAGTTTTGTAGTTGGTTATGGAGAAATACTGAATAAACTGTGAAACTAAAAAGTTAAACAGTAAACTATAATATTTTTTTTGCAACTTCACTTGCAATTTTACCATGAGGAGTATAACAGGAAACAATTATACAGCAATAATGCTTCTGAAAATGGCTAATATACTTTAAATGACCTTTCCATCTGTATTAACAGAAAGAGATGTGCGAGTCTTTAACCATCTTAACAACAACCAGCAGTGCTATGCTTCATAAAGTCATGTAAAGCTGTTTAATAACATTTATTTACTTATATCAATTACCCAAGATAATCAGACTGGGCAAAAATGCACCTTTTCAAGAAAGGCTTTTTAAAGAAAAACTCATCAAAATAATGATTCAAAGTAAGGCACAGGGTATAAATACACAGTGAAAAACAAAGTTTAAAAATGAGAAAACAGTATACATGCAGGAAAAGAGGTTGTCTAGTTCGATTCTCGGCTGGAGTGCCTTCTGTGTGGAGTCTGCATGTCCTCCTTGTGGTCGCATGGGTTTCCTCCAGGTGCTCCGGTTTCCTCCCACATCCCAAAGACATGCAGTAGGTGGATTGGACACTCTAAATTGGCCCTAGGTGTGTGTGTGTGTGTGTGTGTGTGTGTGTGTGTGTGTGTGTGTGTGTGTGTGTGTGTGTGTGTGTGTGTGTGTGTGTGTGTGTCTTCTGTGGAAAGTTGGGCGCCGGGCTGGCAACTCGACACTGTAAAACTCCACTGCCAGTTATGAGTGGACAGATGATCCGCTGTGGCGACCCCTAAACATGAAAAAGCTGAAAGAAGAAGAAGAAGAGTATACATGCAGGAAAAAAACGAAATTGTCATTACATAAAGTGCAGGAAAAGTAGTAAAAGGGAACTAAGGTGAGTTAATTCATTTGCAAAATAATGTGCAATACACTGCTGAGTAAGTATGACCACACGCACACACATATATGTATTTATATATGGAAAGAACTTACAAGAAGTTTAGTAAAACATATTGGAAAGAACTTATATGAAGATTCCTAAAACATATCTGAATAGCTTTTAATGCAATTAAATAAACATATTGTATTACTTTGTATTTTATTTGTTACACTGATAAATATTTTAAGGAGAGAGCAATGCAATCATAGATAACTTGTCTTTTTCAGAAATGTTTATATGGAGTGAATGCAAAAGGTGGCCTGTATTTCATTGCATTTATTTTTTTAGTATTGTTCTAGCAAATTAAACTCAGATTTGGTTTGGGTTTTGGTGTGTTTTAGGTGAACTGTAGTGTTTTGTGTGTGTGTGTGTGTGTGTGTGTGTGTGTGTGTGTGTGTGTGTGTGTGTGTGTGTGTGTGTGTGTGTGTGTGTGTGTGTGTGTTTATGCACTGTGTAAAACAGCCTTTTTTACATTACAATAAATAGAAAAAAATTGGTGAATATGTCAATATATCTTATATCTTAGTTTGTCTTTAGTAGTTTTAGAATAAGCTAAGTATTAAATGCTAATGATGTCTCTTTTTCTTTGTCTGTGTGCAAACCTTTACTTTACATTTTTGGAAGCAACAAAATTACAGAAGACTAGGAGGAATTTCAGTAGATTTGAAAACAGACAAGAGGTGTAATAAAGTACAGTTTTGTACCTCCCATAAATGTAGATGTTTGAGTGCTAATACAGCTGCAGTCATAACAGATGGGTTCTCCTGCCGTCAGGCGGGTCCTCGGTCGGCCGAATTCCAAAGTCTAGGTCCGGCGTCGGTTGTCGTCGCTTCTTCCCTGACGTCAGTGCGACAGGGGTAGAAAGGAACCAGCCGACGCCATTTTCTTCAGTTTTTCTTGCCCCAGATGTCAGGTGCCCCCAGAAGGAAGGCAATACATAAATTTGTGTAATAAAGCAAAGCAATATAATCAAAATACAATAGTTGCAAGCAAATACACCATAAATGAATACCCCAATCAGGTTGCATGAGGAGGTGTTAGCCAATAGGCCTGTCCCAAGAGAGGAAGGAGGGAGGGAAACCTGGACTGCAGCTGTATTAGCACTCGAACATCTACATTTATGGTAGGTACAAAACTGTACTATGTTCATCGTGCATACAGCTGCAGTCATAACAGATGGGTAGAATCCCAAAGCTAAGAAAGGGGTGGTAGGCACTAGGTGGAACTAGGAGGAGCCAGGATGCCCTGCAAGACTGCAGTGGCAAAGCCTGCTTTAGTTTTGGAGTATAATGGTAGGTGGTAGTGCTTGGAGAAGGTATGAACAGAACTCCAAGTGGCTGCTTCCAAAATATCTTTGGTAGCAACTCCTCTGAGGAAAGCTGCAGAGGTAGCTGTGGCCCTTGTGGAGTGAGATCTGATGCCTGTAGGTACAGTTTTGCCATGAAAAGAATAGCAAAAACGTATGCAGTGGGCTATCCATTTTGAGATAGTCTGTTTGGAAATTGGCTTCCCTTGAGCTCCTACAGCATAGGACACAAAGAGCTGTTCTGATTTTCTGAAAGGCTTTGTTCTGTCCAAATAATAACACAGTTGTCTGTGGATGTCCAAGGAATGTAGTAATCTCTCCCCTTTGTTTTGAGGATTAGGATAAAAGGTAGGTAAGTGTATGGCCTGATTCAAAGCTACCCTGGATACCACTTTTGGCATAAAGGACGGATTGGTTCGTAAGGAGACTCTGTCCTGATGGAAGATGATAAAATGCTGCACAGCCATGAGAGCTTGTAGTTCTGAAACTCTACGAGCTGAGGTAATAGCCAGAAAGAAAGCTGTTTTCCAGGACAAATATTGCAAATCTGATGAGGCAGCTGGCTCAAAGGGAGGCAATGTCAGCTTTTCTAGAATGAAATTGAGATCCCAAGTAGGTATTGGTTGTTTCCTTGGGGGTTTTAGATTCTTAGCCCCTCTGATGAACTGTCTTAAGAGGGGGTGAGAGAATAAGGGTGGATCAAGTGTTGTATTCTGCAGAAATGGCTGAGGCATGGATTTTGATGGAGGAGAACGAAAGTCCACTGCTTAGCAGCTCAGCTAGATACTGTAGTATTTGAGGTAAATTCAGTTTTCCAGGATCCTGGCCCTTTTTCTCATTCCAGACACAAAACCGCTTCCATTTTGCGGAGTAAGCTTTTCTAGTCGACGTCCTTCTGGCCTCCAAAATGACATCCTGCACCTCCTTGGAGAGTAGGGTCTGCTGTGATGCTAAAGAATCTTCCATGCGGCTAGATTGAGTATTTTTAGCTGGTTGTGAAGAGTTTTGAAGCTGTGCTGAGTCAGGAGAAGAGGCATTAGAGGCAGGGTCCATGGTGGGGAATGTGTCAGGCTCCTCAGGAGTGGGTACCAGTGTTGTCTTGGCCAGTCTGGAGCAATGAGAATCATCTTTGGTCTGTCTGCTCTGGTTTTCAATAGAACTTTGGGCAGCAGAGGAAGAGGTGGGAAGGCATAAACTGTCATTGATGTCCAACTGAAAGAGAGAGCGTCCACTCTCCAGGCCTTTGGATGGAAAATCCTTGAGCAGAATTTTGTCAATTGGTGATTTTTGTGGGAGACAAAGAGATCTATGTCTGACCTTCCCCATGCTTGGATTATCTCTGTAAAAACTTTTGGATGCAACTTCCATTCGTGTGGATCTGTCATATTTCTGCTTAGGTTGTCTGCCAGCGTGTTTTCCTTGCCTGGCAAGTACTGTGCTTGTAGTTCGATTTGTAAGTCCATGTTCCAAAGTGACATGGCCAGTCTGCATAGGGGGTATGAATGTGTTCCTCCCTGTTTGTTTATGTACCACATAACTGTGGTGTTGTCCGTTCTTATCAATAGTTGACCTGGTTTCAGAAGGTCTTTGAAAGCTATAATAGCATTTATTACTGCTAGCATTTCCTTTTGATTGATGTGAAGGTGCTTTTCTTTTTGGGACCATTTGCCCTGAATGCACCAATCTGTCATGTGCGCCCCCCAGGCGTAGTCCGAGGCGTCTGTTGTGATGACTTGATTTGCTTGAGGCTTGCTGAATGGAAGACCTGCGTTTGTTTGGCATGCTTGAGCCCACGACAGGAATTCCTTTTGAAGACATGGAATTAGTGGTATTATTGTTTCCAAACTGTGGCTGTGTTGAGACCATAGGTTTTTCAGGTACCATTGAAGTTTCCTCATATGCAGCTTTGCACATGGGATTAGCAAGATGCAAGATGCCATGAATCCCAGAGCCTGCAGGATTTTCCTTGCAGTCAGCCTGGTGCAATTTGCTAGTCCTCTGAAGTATTGAGTTAGTTGCCCCTGCTTCTCTGGCGTGAGGTAGGCCATCTGGGTGTTTGTGTCCAAGTTGGCACCCAGGAAAATTATTTTCTGAGAGGGTATTAGTCTTGATTTCTTTTTGTTGACTGTGGATTCCAGAGAGTTTAACAACATTATTACATAAGCCAGATGTTTCAGAAGAATGTGTTTGCTGTCCACTTGGATCAGGCAGTCGTCCAAATAGGGGTATATTTGTATCCCTTGAAATCTGCAGTAGGCAATTACTGATGCCAGGCATTTTGTGAATACTCTGGGTGCAGTAGATAAGCCAAAGGGCAATGCAGAGAATTGATAATGGATTGAACCTGCAAGAAATCTGAGATATCTTCTGCAATTTTGTTTGATTGGGACATGCAGGTATGCCTCCTTGAGGTCCAATGTTACCAGCCAAGACTCCTTGCCCAGCATGGGAAAAAGCTGCTGTAGAGTGAGCATCTTGAATTTTGGTACGAGTAGAAATGTGTTTAGGATGGATAGGTCCAAAATAGGTCTCCAATCTTTTCCCTTCCTTGGTACCAGGAATAGTCTGGAATAAAAACCTTGACCTTGTTCATGCGTAGGTACCTCTTGAATAGCTTTCATGTCTATCGTAATTTGCCTTTGTGCCTCTGCCCTTTGATTGTGTGGCAGGTTTGGCATGACTCTCATTTTTGGAAGGGTGTGAAAATGGAATCTGTAGCCTCTGTTTATAATGTCCAGGATCCATTTGTCTTTTGTGACAGTATGCCAATTTTTTGAAAATAAGGCCAGTTTTCCTCCTAAGGGTGCTGCCATTTGAGTCTTGCTTGGCATGCAAAGGGGAAAGTCATTGGGCTTGCTTTCTGAATGGTTGCGAGTTATCCTCACCACCTCTTTGTGTAGGAGCTTGCCATTGTCTGCCTCTAAATGATCCTTGGGATTGTCCTCTGCCCCTCGGGCGCCTGTATCTACCTCTTTGGGGTCTGTCCATGGCTGGAAAGGACCAATTTTTGGAAGGCCAATTTCATGAAACGTGGGGTTGTACCTGTAGAAAATCTTTCACAGTTTGCATTGATTTAGCCTTTTCCTCCATTTTCCTTAATACCTCCTCAGCATTAGCACCAAATAATACATCCTTTTGTAGAGGGGCATCTAGTAATTTTGCTTTGACATGATCTGGCAAGGATTGTTCCTTGAGCCAGGCATGTCTACGTATGACTGATCCTGTAACAGCAGCTCTACATGAGGCCTCTAGAGCATCAAAACCACATTGTAAGGTATGCTTACCCACTTGTTCTGCACTATGCATCAAATCCTGCAACTCCTTCAAGTCTGGTTGTTCAGGTTGTGACATTTTACTTTTCAATTGTGATAACAAAAACTGTTGGTATTTTAGCATATGAAACTGACAGTTTAAGGCCCTCATGGTTAAGGTAGCCGAGGTATATACCTTTTTTCCCCACCTTTCTAAGGATCTGTAATCTCTCTCGGAAGGTAATGGATTTTTAGCAGTGGAGGCCTTAATTCCCTTGGGTCCCTGTGAGATGGTTTCTGGGTCAGCAGTATGGCTTTTGTATAGAAATTGGTGTGAGTCAGGAACCCTGTAGTACCTGTCAGGCTTGACTGGGGCTGGAGGTAAAGAATCTGGGTTAAGGCAGGCCTCCGAGTAAACATCATCTAGGATGTCCAAGACAGGAGGTATAGCCAGAGGCCTGTGCTGAGGTAGCAAGAGAAATTCCCTAAGCCTTTTCTTGGAATCTGAATAATCTTGGCCTTCCCAGTGGAAGTGTTCCCTTAAGGTATGCAAAGTTTCCCCAAATGAGAAATCCTCTGGGGGGGATACAGAAGGAATGGACTCCTCTGCATCAGAGTCTTCAAAAGGGGAGTAAGAATGTTCCTGATCATCAGAGTGCTCTGAAATAATGGAGCCCTGATCTGAGGAGGGGGATTCTTCCTCCACTCTGGGTCTTTTGTCCGGTGGGGGTTGAGAACCCCTGATAAGAGTAATTAAATCCTCAGCCATTTTAAGCATCTGTTTTTTAGGCATAGGGCCTGGAGATGGGCCCTGTGTAGCTTGTCTCTTAGAATGCATGGCTGCTTTAGACTTAGTGAAAGCCTTGATGGAAAAAGAAGAGGAAGGTCTGAAGACACCTTGAGAGGAGGCAGACCTGTCCACATTTTGAGATTCAATGCCAAGAGTGGCTTCGGTATCTGTAGTCGGGGTGTGGGCCGAGGAGCCTGCGACCTCGGGCACAGGAGACACCGCCAATGAAGTGTCGTCGGTAGTCAGGGGCTGCGTAGGCGCCTCGCTGAGAACCGGACCACATGTAGTCGGTTTTGATGTGGTGTCGGTAGAGGCCACGGACCTCGTATGTCGGTCCTTATCTTTGCGCTTTTTAGACAAAACTGGAGTCGGAGTATCCGACAGCATAATATAGTTAAATGTTTTGCCAAAATAATGCTGGGCGAACTCCGCTCGACGCTTAATGGTGCGTTTGTTGAATGTAGCACAAAAGCGACAGACCGAGACGTCGTGGTCTGGGCCTAAACAAGGAATACAGAGGGAATGGAAATCCTTATGCGGTATTTGCTTCCCACAAGAAATACAATTATTAACTTTGTCTGATATCGGTCTGAGGCAAGAAAAGTTTCCCCAACGGGGTACTTAGCTTTCAAGAAGACTTCGGTTTCAAAATTTTCGTAATTTCAGGAGCTGGCCGACCGGCACTTGCGAACTGCTTCTGCTTCGGGCACCGCGCGGCAAGAAAGACTGAAGAAAATGGTGTCGGCTGGTTCCTTTATACCCCTATCGCACTGATGTCAGGGAAGAAGTGACGACAACCGACGCCGGACCTAGACTTTGGAATTTGGCCAACCGAGGACCCGCCTGACGGCAGGAGAACCCATTTGTTATGACTGCAGCTGTATGCACGATGAACATCTTGGTGATGATGCATAAATAGTATAGATACCAGACAAATATTTACACAGTTTACCAGGTATTTGTTTTTATCACAGCCTTTATCTAGGCCCCACAGCCAAGTTAGTACATGGTCATTTGCAGAGCCAAGTGGTCCCTGCATTCACAACGATAACAGTAATAGCGAGCCCTACTTAGTGAGCCCTGGAAAGATCTGATTTAATTTATAGAGGCTTAGAAGTACAGTGTTTCTGGTTAATGGCAGCTGTTGCTCTGTTTAACCAGCTGCATTAGCAGTGTAATATAAGACACATGAAGTAATGTCATTGACTCTGAGGTGCTTTTCAAACAATGCATTAACAGTGTAAAGTAAGGTATCCATGTCCCCTAGTCAGTTTCTAAGCCATAAGAAAATAAAAACTTGTAAAACAAGCTTGCTTTGTGTATAAAATCTTGACATAACTATGTTTAATATAAGAAGGTGTTAAGTATATTTTGTTCTTTCAGAAAGTCATTGTACTGTTGCCTGTTTAATTAATTCAAGATTAAGGGTAGCAGAGGAGCAGAAGCTGATTCCAGCTCTCGGTGGTCACAAGGAAGAGAAACTTATCCTGAATAAGATGCCATACGCAAAGATATACATACACACACCCACACAGACACACACACACACAAGCCAATTACACTGGGGTACATGTTCACACACGCACACACACACACACACACACACACACACACACACACACACACACACACACACACACACACACTTGTACAGACATGCATGGACATACACTGAGACAAAATACATACACACACACACACACACACACACACACACACACACACACACACACACTACTACAGATACACATGCACACACACACTGTGACACATATACTCACAAACACACACACACACACACACACACATGCATGTACAGACATACATGGAGACACATACATGCAAACACAGACACGCTCACACACACACACACACACACACACACACACACACACACACACACACACACAAACACACACACACACACTGGCATTCACAATTGCCATTTAGGCAGGCATTCTTGGACCCAGTTATGCACAATTTCACAGTGCTAACACCCATGCCGTGACACACAGAGACATGCATATGCTGATACACTTCTACTTTCTCACAGCACAGTTTCTGTGCATTGGGTAATTGTGCATGCAAATCCTCTTTGCACTGCTTATATTCCTACTACTTAATGACATAAATGCGTACTACAAGAATGTCATGCATACTTTCTGTTTTGGATCCCTGACTGTACAGCACTAGCATACTGAGATCATCTATGTATCATGTGCATTGCAAGACTTGTAACTGGCAGCACACTGAGACAGTCATTTACATACATTTCTTATCACATGATGTGGAAGTCCAAACTTTAGTGTACATTTATAGGTTTATCGGTAGGTACTAGGCTATCTGCCCAAAGGCATTTATAAACCTAACCAGAATGTGTTGGCTTTCGCCACCCCCTTAGATTAGTTCCCTGTGCCTCTGTCCAGCACAGCCACTGAAATGATCCCCGGGGTAAGCTTTCTGTTTCCCATCCACTGGTCAAGGTTTCTCTTGAAGAGTGTTAGCGAGGAGCTCTGCCTAATGTACATTGGAATCTTGTTCCAAAGCATGGGAAGTCTCTGGGACAGGAATCTATCCCTCCAGCACATCCTATGTATCATTGTGGTAAGGTTTAGATCCCTCAAGTGTGTGGCTCGAGGGGATATGGATGTTCTTCATCTCACATTGCTGCAGTCCTTACTTATGGGTAGTCCGCTGTCCTCGGTCGGCCCGAATACCAAAGTATTAGGCTGACGTCGGTCATGGGCGCCTAGATCTGACATCAGAGCGTTAGGGTATAAAGGCGCATGACCGACGTCATATCCTCAGTCTTTTTTGCCGCATGGTCCGATGCAGAAGCAGAGTTGCAAGTGCCGTTCGGCGTTCTGAAATTTTTCGTTTTCGGAGTTTCAGACCGATACCAAGTTAGGCTAAGTACCCCGTTGGGGATTATTTTTGTTTTTTCTTGCCTCAGTTACTTACCGGATGTCAGATGATTCAGAGTCTTCTACTGAGGACATTCAAGGTTTCCCTCCTTATTCTGATTCTGATGCAGAGGATTCCACTCCTTCTGCTTCTCCCCCAGAGGATTTCTCATTTTCAGAAACTCTCCATTCCATGAGGGAGCATTTTAAGTGGGAGGGACAGGCTTACTCTGATTCCCGGAAGAGGCTTAGGGAGTTCTTGTTTTTACCACAGCATAGACCCTTAGCTATACCTCCGGTTTTGGATGTTGTTTCAGATGTTTTCTCGGAAGCTTCCCTTAATCCAGATTCTGTGCCTCCTGCCCCAGTTAAACCGGACAGGTATTACAGGGTGCCTGAGGCTCATAAATATCTGTATAAGAGTCCTAGGGCGGACCCAGAAACTATTAGTCAGGGGCCTAAGGGTGTTAGAGCCTCTGTTGTTAAGAATCCGGTTCCTCTGGATAAGGAAGCTAGAGCTTTGGATAGATGGGGTAAGAAGGTGTATACCTCTTCTACTTTAGCAATGAGAGCTTTGAACTGCCAGTTTCATATGTTGAAGTATCAGAATTTCCTCCTTTCTCAGCTAAGATCTAAAGTGGATGCTTTGGCAGAGGGCATAGAGTGTAAAGAATTGCAGGATTTAGTGCATGTTTCTGAACAGGTGGGTAAGCACTCTTTGCAATGTGGTTTTGATGCTTTACAGGCTTCTTCTAGGGTGGCTGCCACTGGTTCAGTTATTGGTAGGCACGCCTGGCTTAAGGATCAGAATTTGTCTGAGCATGTTAAGTCTAGAATTCTGGATGCCCTTTGCAGTCTGAAGTTTTGTTTGGTCCTCCTGTGGAGTCAGTCTTAAAGAAAATGGAAGACAAGGCTAAGTCTATGCAGACTGTTAAAGATTTTTTGCAGGTACAACCTCCAAAGTTTAGTAGAAATTGGCCTACTAAGGGGTGGACGTACCCTTCTTCTGATTCTCAGTCTAGGGGTAGATCTAGGCGTGGTAGGGGCAGAGCTCAGAGTACCTTCAGGCCGAGACAATGGAGTTCGCCTGCTCAATCTGCTGGTGAGGGCAGGGGCCAGTCCTTTTGTAAACAGGCCCAATGACCTGCATTTTCAGCTGCCAGATTCCTCTTGCCTGGCAGCTCCTTTGGGAGGAAAGTTGGCTCTTTTCAAGCAAAATTGGCATTTAGTCACCCAGGACAAATGGGTATTGGACATTATAAACCGAGGTTACAAGTTCTATTTCCATACCATGCCTCCTTTCAAAGGCATGCCAGACGTCCCTCCTCGGCAAAGGATAGAGGCTCACAGACAAATTTCTTTACTTCTTCAAATAGGAGCTATACAGCCAGTTCCTCTGTCAGAAGTGGGCCTAGGATTTTATTCTCGCCTGTTTCTAGTTCCAAAGAAAGGAAACACGTGGAGACCAATTTTGGATTTATCTATCCTCAACACTTACCTGGACATTCCAAAGTTCAAGATGCTGACTTTACAACAGCTTTTACCTCTGTTGGGAAAAGATCACTGCATGGTTACTCTGGATCTCAAAGAGGCTTACCTTCATGTTCCTATCAGGCCCAGTTGCAGGAGGTACCTGCGTTTTCGGGCTGGAAATTTACATTATCAGTTCTCTGCATTGCCCTTTGGCTTATCTACTGTGCCCAGAGTGTTCACAAAGGTTCTGGCTCCAGTGATAGCATTTTTCAGACTAAGAGGAATACAGATTTATCCTTATTTGGACGACTGTCTGATTATTGCACAAGAAAAGGACGAACTTCTTCATCATCTACAGTATGTGATGGCAGTGTTAAGATGCCTAGGGTATTCTGTGAACAAAACAAAGTCCAGTCTAGTACCCTCTCAGGACATGTGCTTTCTGGGTGTGAGACTAAATACAGCTTCCCAGATGGCTTTTTTGACCCCGGACAAACAAAGAAGCCTTTCTCTTTATTTCCAGCAAATGTCTCTACGGTCCAGGCTGACTGCAAGGACAGTCCTTCAAGCCTTGGGGTTCATGGCATCTTGTATTCTGGTGCTTCCCAATGCCAAATTGCATATGAGGAAGCTTCAATGGTATCTCAAAAATGTGTGGACACAGCACTGCCAAGATCTAGACACTGTCATTCAGATAATACCTTGCATTCAGAAGGAGTTTTTGTGGTGGGATCAGGAATGTCACCTAAACAAGGGACTCTCTGTGACCCGGCCAGAGGCGAGTCAGATTCTAACGACAGATGCCTCGGACAAGGCTTGGGGAGCACACCTCAATGGAAAATGGGTGCAAAACACGTGGCCTGTCAAACTCCAACATTTGCATATCAACTTGAAGGAAATGTTAGCAGTCCAGTTTGCATTGATGGCTTTCAAAGATTTACTTCCAGGGCAGGTGTTGATTCAAACAGACAACACTACTGTCATGTGGTACATCAACAAGCAGGGGAACCCATTCTTACCCTCTTTGCAGGCAAGCGATGATTCTGTGGGAAACTGCTCTCAATCTACACCTCAATCTTCAGGCAAGGTTTCTACCAGGAGCACAGAACTCCTTAGCAGATGTATTGAGCAGACAAATAGTGGATCCTCACGAGTGGAAATTGGATCCTCATGTATTTCAACAGTTGACAGTGTTATGGGGAACTCCAGACATAGATCTGTTCGCTTCTCCACTAAATTACCAGTTGCCAAAGTTTTGCACAAAAATGTTTCATCACACAGCTTGGAAGGTGGACGCTCTATCTTTCATTTGGAACAATCTGCATGTATATGCCTTTCCACCTCTGCCTCTTCTTCCCAAGGTACTTTTGAAGGCCAGACAAGACAAGCCAACCATGATTTTGATAGCACCGGATTGGCCTCGACAACACTGGTACCCACTACTGAGGAGTTTAGTACGAGAACCTCCGTGGCCTCTGCCTTTGATTCCGCACCTTTGTCACAAGAGGACAGTCACTTCCTCAATGTCAAGATTCAGTCTCTGCATCTAACAGCCTGGCATATTCTGTTTTAGACTCTGGAGGGTCTCAGCTTCCACAACAAGTTTTGAATGTTATTTTGGAGGCCAGGAGGCCTAGTACCAGGAAAGTTTACGCTGATAAATGGAGGAGATTTTTTATTTGGAGCAAAGGAAAGGACTTTGATGTCTCCAAACCTGATTTAAGTGTTGCTCTTCAATATCTTACTGAATTATTGGACAAGGGTTTGTCTTTCTCCTCAATAAAGGTCCATGCTGCAGCCATTTCTGCTCACTATGATTGTGACCCTCCTTTATTCTCTCATCCTTGGTTTAAGCAATTTCTTAGAGGGGCAAAGAATATAAGACCCCCGTAGAGCTCCTACTCCTGCTTGGGATCTCAATTTTGTGTTGGAAAAACTTACTCTACAACCTTTTGGTCCTGCAGCCACTAGCGAGTTAAAGTATTTATCATGGAAAACTGCTTTTTTGTTGGCCATTACCTCTGCAAGAAGGGTTTCTGTATTACAGGCCCTCATGGCAGTGGAGCCTTTCCTGATTTTTCATAAGGATAGGGTATCTTTGCGTACTAATCCTTCCTTTATGCCTAAAGTGGTTTCTAGTGTGGCCTTAAATCAAACTATTCATTTGCCTACTTTTTATGCAAACCCCCAAAATAAAGAGGAGAAAATTTTGCATACTTTGGATATTCACAGGCAGTTGCGTTATTATTTGAGCAGAACCAAGGAGTTCAGACAGTCTCAGCAATTGTTTGTTTCTTTTGCTTTGGGTTCACAGGGTAAACCTGTTTCAAAACAAACTATTTCTAAATGGATTGGGTTTTGTATTTCTTTCTGTTATTCCCATCATGGTAAGGAGATTCCTGCTGGAATCAGGCCTCATTCCACTAGGGCTACTGCTACTTCTACGGCCTTTATAAGGGGGGTAGCTACAAAAGACATTTTGGAGGCAGCTACTTGGAGTTCAGTGCATACCTTTTCTAAACATTACCACCTTCCTCTTTATTCTAAGTCTAGGGCTGGATTTGCCACTGCAATTTTACAGGGCATTTTAGCGGCCCCTAATGCTTTATGATTTTTACCATCCTCCCTTTCCCATTGCTTTGGGATTCTACCCATAAGTAAGGAATGCAGCAATGTGAGATGAAGAACATAGTACAGTTTTGTACCTACCATAAATGTAGATGTTCGAAGATCCACATTGCTGCAGTCCAATTTACCCTCCCTCCTTCCCCTCTGTAGTTTCACTTGGTGCTATGCTTTAGGTGATGGTTGTGGTTGGGCATGTTTTTGGGAGGTATTCTGTTCTTGGCTGTGGCCTTTCCGGTTTGGCCTTCTGACATCTGGGGCAAGAAAAGACTGAGGATATGACGTCGGTCATGCGCCTTTATACCCTGACGCTCTGATGTCAGATCTAGGCGCCCATGACCGACGTCAGCCTAATACTTTGGTATTCGGGCCGACCGAGGACAGCGGACTACCCATAAGTAAGGACTGCAGCAATGTGGATCTTCGAACATCTACATTTATGGTAGATACAAAACTGTACTTTTTCTTTAGGTGGAGCATGTACCTCAATTCTGGGTTGGACCTTGTATGTCAGGCAGAGATCGCCTCTGAGTAGGTGTTATGCAACCGAGTACAGCTGGAGTTTCTTCAGTCGAGCTGCATAGGGCATCTGTTTGAGGCCAGTGACCCTCTTGGTGAGGTACTTCTTTGGTCTTTCCAGCTGTTGCAGGTGTCGTGTAAGGTACATCCCAAATGGGACACTGTACTCTATGATGGATCTGAAGATTGATGAGTAGAGGGGCACAATGACCTCTTTTGATCTGGATGCGAACCCTTTTGTGATTAAGTGTGCTACATAGAAGGATTTTCTAACCACTTTGGCAATGTGATTATCAAAGGAGAGATTACTATCTACTTGGGTCTCCAGATCCCTTATTACGTCTTCCATATTTAGGGGATTACCACCTATGTGGTAGTTTGTGGGTACTTTGTTTTTTCCAAAGGGGATGACTATGCACTTTTTGGCATTTAGCTTGAGGCTATGATTTTGACAACAGGTATCTGTCTCAGTGAGACCATT
>NC_056735.1:896591328-896594822 GCF_019279795.1 Protopterus annectens
GTGACCTAGGGAAAAGCCTACTGAATGCATGCTTTCATCTTTTCAGGTTCATTTTTTCATGCATTTACAATGAGAGCTTTAGGTAGATTAGTTAGTCCAACTAATATTCTAATAGGCTCATAGGTACTTGCTAGGCTACTGCTCTGTGAGGATGTTTAGAAGCCTAGCCTGCATTTTCATGTAATCCTTAGTGTGGAATTAATATGTGATGCCCCTGCACTGGCCCATTAATCAAGGAGCCTCAATCCTCACCACTGGCAACAGTGAGGGATGTATACAATGGGAGGATAACAAATACACATACAGTAAAGTGCCATTTCCCTTAAGAGCACACATAGATCACAGTAAGTCTGGGGCTGGTTTTTCCCTCTCTCTCCAGATCCCCAATAAGACTCCCCACTGGCACAGCTATAGGGTTGAGATCTCAGCCGACTGGACAGGATAAGACCTCTAGCACCCTCTCTGTCCAGCCATTGCTTTGTGTTCCTGCACAAGTAGCTGACACACGCACTTTCAGATTTGATTGATATACAAACCCACACACACTCACCTGGGAAAAGCTGACACAGGTTTATTAGCTATGCCCCATTTTGCCCAGACTATAAGGTAGTTCCAGCTGACACCAGCCACCGTTATCAGCTACTATAAGGCCCTTACAAAGGGTGCCCAATCCTACTGTGTAATGTTGTAGTTAATCCAAATGATAGTCTGACCAAGAGTAGGTATTTAGGAGTGGCCTGTACAGTGTCACCAAATACATATGGAAGTACTCTATGAGCTTAAATATGTCTCACAAATATCAGCCATAAATATAGGTTTAAATGTATTTAATAATGAATAATAAAAGAACAAGACAATACTCAGTGAACCAACACAGTAACTTCAGAGTTCAAAGTCAAAGGAAATATTTAAAACGGCAACCCTGGACAGTCTCAAATAAATACAGAAAACATCTAAACTAATCTTTAGTATATTCCTAACTATATCTAAAAAGAGTTACTATGCCCTAGAAACTTAAAGAACAAAGCAAGTGCAGATGGTGATGATGAGTGAATGGTCTTGCTAGGTCCAAAACAAAATACAAAATGCACAGTGTCTCTCTCAGAGTGTTCTTAAATTAATATCAAATGTTACTGCTGGGTTAGTTTGGATGACATCACTTTTTGTAACCTGACTTATAAGCCCCAGTGTCCAACATTTAACATCACTGTGTGAAAAATACATAGCCTTCAGATGTTCGCAGTTGCTAGAAGACATAAAACAATAAAACACTTACAAAACAACGCAGAAGGCACCATAGTTCTAGACATCCTATCTCCTTGCTGCATTGAAACTAACTTTTATAACACAATTGTAAAACAATTTAATTTCAATGTATTTTCTTGAAGTTTTGCAAGATAACTCTGTATGTTCCAGTTTCTGCTATTAAAACATACATTTGCACAGGTGTAGAGTTTATATGCATTTCTGTTCTAAGTCAGCAGGGCATGCTGTGGTTACATTTTAGCTCAGTATGTAATTTACAGTTCTGTATACATCATATCAATATTCACAAAAGACATAGAATTATTTATAAAATTCCAGATAGCTGGGCTGGCAATATTTTCCTATATCACACTTAGCCCTTGAAATTAAAGTAAAAATAGCCCAAAGATAGGCAGAGTATTTATGTACTCCTTATCCATAAGGGAGAAAAGTGCTAAATCAGGTGTAAATTTGTGGTTTCCCATTCAATCATCCAGATTACATTTGAACAGAGTGAGGGAAGTAATTTGCTTTATGTGAAAAGGAAGTTAGTTCCAAAGAAGTGGTATCTAACCCTTCAACATGTTCTATTTATATTGTACAAGAGATCAGGAACTCTTGAGCAGACATCTATACCACCACTGAACTTGTAGATGTGCAGTAGATATGAGAGGATAGGGACTACTGAGACTCTGTACATGAGGCAAAGATAGCCCCTCAGTAGATAACAAGAAGGTCAGTGTAGTTTTTATGATTTAGGCACTTCATTTTCTTGTTGAGAAAGTGTTGTGGTCATTCAAGTTATATTAGGTTTTTGGAAAGGAACATACCAAAAGAGGAATTATACTCTAGGATCAGCCTCATAAGTATCTTCTTTCCAAAAATTATTTCTTTTGCATGCCAGCCTCTGGCCTATCTTACACATATTCTCAAACTGACACCCTCTTAATTGCAAAGCAGTGTATATATTATTGTAAAACTGTTATTCCTGTACATACTAATATTGACGTATGATACTCACATTATCTATTACTAATGTGGCAACTTTCTGTAATTCTGCCTTTTCCAAGTTTGACAAAACTCTGTACTTTATATTTTGTAATGTTGCAAATTTCTGTATTTTATATTTTGTAATGTTCCAAATCTCTGATTTTATACCTTATATACCGGAGCTTTTCTCCTCGGGTCTCCACTGAAAATGGACCACAAGCCCAGGTGGACTAACCCGGTTAACAAGCAATAATAAATAAATAAATTAAGTGCTGATTATAGTAGAATTATCACATCCCTGTACATACACAACATACCCTTACTTATAAGCTGTGCAATGAAAAAGGACTTTCTTACAATAGTGGATACATGGCAACTAAAGGACATTGTTATCCACATAGGCTCCCAGGTTCATAAGTATCAGATTGATTTTCAGGGTTGCGTTGGTCATGTGATAGTAACAGGGGATGCCATCCTTGCAGAAGGAGGCAATTCTACATTTTTTTAGCAATTAGTTTTAGTCCATGGTTATGACATCAGATATTTGTTAGGAAAAAGCCTCCTGAAGGATCACAATGTCCTTCAAAGAGTTTATGATGGCACCAAGTTTATTATCACCTGCAATTATAGTCATCAGCCAACTGATAAATCTTAACAATAGCTTTGACCAATGAGAAGTAAATGCCAAAGAGTACTGGCTCAAACAAAACTTTGGATACACCACTAGTGAGGGGTTTTTTGGAAGAGATAAAGACACTTTCCATAATATCTGTTGGGTTCTGTTTCCAATGAATTACACAGGGATCAGCATTTAGCTAGGAGAGTTTATCTACGATAACTGAACATGAAATGGTGTCAAATACCTTTGTGAAGTTCAACTTTCTCATTTGGACTGTTTTCCTCATCCATTGCTTCAGTAACCTTTACGGGGTGTCCAACCTTTTGGCTTGCTGGGGCCGCATTGAGTGAACAGAAATGGTCCTGGGGCCACATATAAAATATATCATATAGTTAACTCTTTTGTTGCTCCGGAAGACCACAGTTGATCTCCTGGCTGTACTGTAGGTGCATTTGAACAATGAATAAATGTAATAAATGCCTAATATTTCCCTTAAAATTCTAATTCTCATTCTAATTCTCTAATCTAACAGTTAACTCTAACATCTTAGTTAATATATATATATATATATATATATATATATATATATATATATATATATATATATATTTTTTTTTTTTTTTACAAATAAACAGATATT
>NC_056735.1:896595322-896772822 GCF_019279795.1 Protopterus annectens
TAGTTATGCAAAACAACTGTAGCTGGAAACATTACACATCACTTATAATCTTTCTATCCCATTATTGTCAGTTAAACATTATATGGCTCATTCAGTCCTGCCTTCTTTTGCATCAAAGAAAACTATGCTTTGAAATGACAAATGCATTAAAAATAATACATGAAACACATTGCATCAACATCCTGCAACTTCCTACCTGCAAGCAACCACAGAGCTTTCATTGAAACTAGGGCTGCTTGTTTCCCCAAAATGACAGCTCTCCCTAATTAAGTCTAATGGTATACAATCTACCAGTATCTGGACTACCTGAAATAAATGAAATTATGGCCTGTAAATTGAAAGTACACTTTGTTTAATTAAACTATATTTCTAAGCCCACTTACTATATTTGTTCAGTAATATCCATTTCCAGGTCACTTTACAAGACATTGGCAGTGGTAGACTTGGCATCCTTCAGAACCCCACAGGCCCACACTAATACATTGTCCATTAAATGTAAATATCCATCCACTGTAAATGGCAAGAAGCTATGTCTTAAAAAAATCTACTTCTGGCATGCGTACCCAAGTATTAGGTTTTGAAACAAAGAAACATATTCTCCGCAGTCTGTAAGTCTCTGTCTTTAATAATCATCTACTGTTGCAGCACTCCCAACACATAAGCACACACATACACACTAAAATCCCCAACATTTAAAAAATTACATTGTGCCCACTTGATTTGCCAGTATTGATGATCCGCCAAAGCTACGCTTACTGTTGTCCAATCTACCACTGCTTAGAACCCACCAATGAAAAAACAGTACTAGGTGCTTTTTTGTTTGTCTGAAAAAACAATACAACTTTATATGCAACAGTCCCACATAGTCAGTCCACTACTGACCCATTAACCCTAGGCTGCTGTCTCATTCTTACTCCCTGGAACTGCATTACCTTGGATGACTACTTTATTTTCCTAAGCAAAAGACACAAATTGGAAGATAAGGCAAAAATCCAGACATTCTTTGAAAATCCATACAGTTAAGAGGTATGAGTTCATGTTCAATACAACACTCTCCCTGTCAGGAAAGTCGCAATTTAATGAAAGTGTACTCTTAATGTATGATATATTTGTGAGCTAACTTGTTTGTGTTCAGTAGGTAGAATGATCATTGTTAGCCTCTTTGTGCATGCGTCCCTCTCGCTCTCATGCACACATATACACACACACACACACACACACACACACACACACACACACACACACACACACACACACACACACACACACACACACACACACACTCTTCTACTTTCACGCACATAATTCTGCTTTCATGCATGCACTCACTCACTCCATACTTACCTATTAACACAGGTAATTGCTGTCCCTTTCAAAGGGAACAGCAGAAAATCCATACACGAGTCCCTCTTCAGCGAGAACACACACACACACACACACACACACACACACACACACACACACACACACACACACACTAATTGTTCAGTGCAAAATAATGGCGTAAACACATTGACCCTTTTTTGGCTCAAAAACAAAACTAGAAGGTGCTTTGGCGCATGCGCACACCGACATTATCGTTACAGGTCATGGGAGCGAAAAACACAAAACAAAAAAAAGTGTTTTGGGGCATGCGTACATCGATGTTGCAGTTAGAGGTTGAGGGCCGCATGGAAGAGCTCTGAGGGCCGCATGCGGCCCGCGGGCCGCAGGTTGGACACGTCTACTTTACAGAGAAGTAAACTGGGTTAAACAGGTAGTGTCTGCCCTTGACAAAACCAAAATGGCATGGGTCAAATGTCTGTAGGTTATGTATTTTTTTCTTTATTATTTCCATAATATTCCTCTTTGTAGGCTTACAGATGAGTATAGTCAGATTTATTTTAATTGTTTATTTTACTTTTATTACAGGGAAGGTAAGACTGGGTTGGAAAAAAAAAAAACTTTGCAGCCTGGTGAAAAAAGTACGAGAAAAAAATATCAGATGTCAGACAGATCAGTAGGATGACAAATAGCTTAAATTAGTGCAATATACTATACAAGAATGGAGTTGATTAACTACAGTAATGGGAATTTTATGCCAAAAATGCACATTATCAATATAATAGATTATATTAGTAAATGCAATAGCAGGACTTGTATAATGCATTTTTCATGATACACACTTTAAGTTGTGAATTATATGCGTGACAATATTTTTAGGTATAGTATATTGTAATGTATTGTGATTCCCTTGGCATAGCAAAGTGGTAGTTTGACTAGAGTGTGGGGTAGGATTCATGATAGCTGAAAGAATATAGGAAACAGCAGTGATAGGGTAGACAGGTTGTAGAACAGGCAGCAACGAAAGAAAAGAAAATAGGTGTGAGTGAGGTAAGCTGTTGAAAAGAGTGGAACAAAACAGAAAATATGAGGTATAATATAGGCTGCATGAAGGTGGTGAACAGAAGTGTGAGCGAGGTCCGGGATTTAAGAAAAGCTTATCGATACAAATGGAAAATTTGAGAAATGAGTAAGGGGGGGGGGGTAGTGTTAAAATAGGAAGGAAAGTGTGATGAGTATGAGAAGGTAGAAAAGGTTGTGGTATAAAAAAGCAGTAGGGAGGTGAGTGGTGGTAGAGCAGATTAAAAAGCGATTGAGATGTTAGGTGTAGAAAGCTGTTAAAGGCAACTAAGGGGCTCTGAAATATGCAAAGGGATTTGAAGTGGGAGACTGTAAGGAAGAGATGAGAAGAGAAGAGGAGAAGAGGTGAGAAGAGGAGAGGAGAGATTACATGTGGAACAGGTGATAAAAACAGGTTAATGAGATTATTAGGCAAAATAAAAGAAAAAAAGGAGATTTTAAATGCAGAAAATATGTTTGTAATACATTGGTAAGAAATAGTTGTCTGAAATAGCTATCTGTAGAACAGACATGTCCAACCTGCTCTCTGAGCTCTTCCATGTGGCCTGTGACCTTTAACTGCGTGTGCACATGTGCCAAAACACTTTTATTGTTTGTTTTTCATGCCAGTGACCTGTAACCGCAACGCTGGTGTGTGCATGCACCCAAAAAACCTTCCCGATTTGTTTTTTTTCTTGCCGAAGCAGGATCTGTTGTTTGTGCCGCTGTGTTATTTTTCGCCAAAGAATCAGTGTGTGTGTGTGCTCATGCTGAAGAGGGATTCGTGTACAGATTTAACATTGTTGCCTTTGAAAGGGACAGCACCTAACTGTATTAATAGGCAAGTGCGGAATAAGTGAGTGCATGCATGAAAGTAAAGTGTCTGTGTGTGTATGTGTGTGTGTGTGTGTGTGTGTGTGTGTGTGTGTGTGTGTGTGTGTGTGTGTGTGTGTGTGTGTGTGTGTGTGTGTGCGTGCGCATGAGAGAGAGAGAGAGAGAGAGAGAGAGAGAGATAAAGACAGAGTGTTGTACTGAATTAACGTACCTGTCAACTGTATGGATTTTCAAAGAATGTCTGGTACCTCCTCTGGGCTCACAAAGAGTGGGGAACAAAAGGGTGGCAATCAGCAAACTAAGTCTTTAAGTGTAGAAGGCTGTATTTTTTGTCAGAACATCATGTTATAATTCCCAGAAAATTTTGTTAATAAATCACAGGGAGTGACATGGATTATTTGGCATGCTTAAAGTCCAGTTGCTGCATTATAAACCGTTTCCATTATGCTTGGTGGTATGACTTTTGCTCAGAGGAATGCAGTACATCAGAATATATCTATTTTATGATGATATTGCTTCAGAAATAAAATCCAAGCTTATTTTTCTTAAGGAAGTTTTATATTGGCGGATTTATGCTTGCTCTTCTACCAAATTTAGACTTAAGCAGTGACCCACACTACATGAAGATACAATTGTGTGTGTGTGTCCTTGTATTTGAAGTCACAAACAGAAAGTACATTCTGGAGTGAGAGTTCTGGCATATTTTCTTGTGAAATGTGTTAGAAAATTTCAAGAGAGTCAGAAATTTGGTCCTGGATGACTAGGTACCGCTAATATTACTACATACACATTGGTTACTGTTTTTTTCATATTTATTTCATAATTTTCAGGCGGACTACTAAGTATATCTCAGAATCCTATCATTAGTGTGTCTTCTGAAATGATATCTAAAATAATAGCTGTTCCTCAGACTATGTGATTTTTACTCTCATTTTAAATATATAGCATACGGTTATTTTACTTGTTTAGGAAGACATTTGCATATTTGAGAATATGCAGCCTGTTTTTCGAGATTCTGTTAGCTCATGCAGTGGGCTGTATAAAGCTGAATATTCTCTTGTTTGTCCTGATAATTTTATAATGATACCAGGAAGAGTGATGTAGTGATATTGACATTTGTAGGCAGCGTCATGTCTAGGCTGGTATGGTAATAAGATGTAGATTACCTCCATATAACATTCAGTTTAAAAAAAAACTTACCAATGACATAAATATCTTGTGTTGCTGTAACATTTGGACTAAAAAGAAGATGCAGTTCTGTACAGAAGTGAATACTGTAGTATAAAAATTGTCATTTAATTTTGTTTTATAATTACAATTCAAGATGCACTTTTCCTTTGCCTTTGGAACTGAGAGCACAGACTATGAGTTTTATTATAGGTAAATATTCCTGTACCATGCCTTTAAAATGTTCTGGGACTATAGTCAACTTTTGGGAAATATAGCCATTTATGTACAGGAAGTAGAAATAGCCAAACAGAAAGCAGTTAGTATTTGGAGGTTTAAAGAAATTGATTCCAGATCATATTCTTGTGATAATGACACCGATACCCTTTACTATGCTCAGACAAATAAATACCAATGCAGATCTCTTGAGTTTTACTGATCACTCTGGTCTTCATACTGTCTAACAAATCTGCATCTTAGAGCAGACATCATGACTGGAAAGACTGGCAATATGAAAAATCTTTGTTATAACTAGATACTTTTTGGGTCTCTTCTGCTGAATTTAGATCCCCAGCATTTCCCATACCTCTGACATACTTAATGATGCCCACATTGTTGGAAACTTACCTTGGATTTGCCCACTCCGCAATGAGTGTGTCCCTCCAAATGAGAAGGTTTCTCAGCCCAAGGAACTAGTAACATCCAAGTTCAAGCAGTAGACAGGGCATGCACAGGTGCAATAATTGTCCAGCTGAGTTTTTTCTTTGTGTCCCTAGTCACCCCCAGTATACTTGTATGCTATACATCACATGGTGGTTGCACAGGGGTGCCATGGGGAGGCACCTCCTCATATAATGATATGCCCTGTATTATGCCCAGCCATCTAGCAACTTGATTGATGACTGTTATTATAGCTATTGCGTCACCACCGGGTCTTGTGTCCTGGGTGTGCCCTTGAACATGTTCGCACATTCTGCTCCCTCCTCCCTCCAAAAAGTGAGTATCCTTTTACCTCATCATTCCTCTTCCCACATCATTGGTTCCTCTAGCATCTGGGCTGATAATCTACTGTGTTTCAGTCAGAGCATCTTCCCTATGTGCCATAAGACATCTTTAAGAAACCAGCAAATTCAAGAGGTATGATCTCATAAAGTGGAAGGGTTCCATACCTGTTTATTTGTAAAAAAAAATATTAACTAAGATGTTAAGAGTTGACTGTTAGATTAAGAATTAGAATTTTAAGGCAAATGTTAGGCATTTATTACATTTATTCATTGTTCGAATGCACCTACAGTACAGCCAGGAGGTCAACTTTGGTCGCCGCCGGCAGCGAAAGAGTTAACTATATGATGTATTTTATATGTAGCCTCAAGACAATTTCTGTTCACTCCATGCAGCCCCGGGAAGCCAAAAAGTTGGCCACCCCTGCTTTAGAAGAAAGGAATACAAGTCAAGAAAGGCATATTCATGATCTTGACACATTTGTTCAGGGTTTAAAAACATGTAATGATGTTTGAGAAAGGATAAGGGGTGTACAGGATGAAACAGTGTAAGTACAGGAGTTCAAATTAATTATCCTGAAGTAATGCAAAAGCAAAGACACTTATTTATCAAGCAGATTTTGAGCTGTTAATTGAAGCAGTTGACATTTGAAGTTGTTCTAATAATTATGGGGATTACATTTCATTGTTTTGCAATATTATTTGCAAATAAAGAATCCCCTTTCAGGTTGTGAGACTCAGCTATATTAAGTAGAGAGTTATTTTGACATCTATTTTGGAGATAGTGTTGAATGATACTGGTTATAGGAGGACAGTTATTAGGTTTATAAATGAATTTGTGGACTGTACTCATTTGGGTCAGGGTCAAATGGTGTGGCAGTTACAGACAATTTAGGTTCTTGAGGGCTACGCAGTGGTATGAACTATGCTGATGGTGTGAAGCAAACCTGGCAGATTTATTATAGTGTTTTTGCAGCTTAGCTAACAGTGAGGCTTAAAGATTTGTGAGAACTGTGGCAGCATAGAATAAGGATGACTGTAAGAGGGTTGAGGCTGATGAATCATTAAGGAATGCTTTTTCTCTGTAGAGGTAACCAAGTGTTTGGCGATTTTTTTTGTATTACTTGTAATACATGGCAATTATGTTTCATCTGGTAATCAATGAATACACCAAGTAATTTTGCCTGATTTACCAGTTTATTGATGGTGATGGTGAAGATTGATTTTTGAGTTGATACTTGTTTAGGGGTTAATAGTATTAGCTTAGTTTTGGTGGTGTTTAGGAGGAGTTCTCATTACTCACCCGAGCTTTGACAGAATAAAATTATTATAAGTGAGGTCCTAGAGACTGACATGACATTTCTCAGAGTAGGGCAAATTAGAGCAAATTGTCCACATACAGGACTATTTTAGCATGACCAGTAGAAGTGACAAGGTCAGTGGTAATTAGATTAATTAGTACAGGTCCTAATACAGAGACTTGTCAAACTACAGTAGTGACTCATCGGAAGGACGAATAATCTTTTTTGCCACTTTGTGATTGAGCCTGATTGAGCCCTGTGTGAGAGGCAGTTAGGAAATCCATAAATTGGGGAATTTGCAAGACCTATATAGGCATGTTTGTGCAGGAGTATTTGATGTGACATATTTCCAAAATCTTCAGATAAATCTATAAAGAATGCAGAGATTAAACCTGATTACATTCTTGTAGGTTTTGATTATATTAACAGAACTGAGCAGAGTAGTGGTAGTGTTATGGTGGGGGCAGAAATCACGTTGGGCATTTGAGAGCAGCTGGTTTTCTAGTGATGATTCAGAAATCGTCTATGTATGCATTCCTCTAATACTTTGGATAATAGGTATAATATAGCTGTTGGCTTGAAAACTGAAAGGTCAGTCTAGGAATCGCTTTTGTTGAGAGGTATAATATAACATTTTCTTCAACTGTGATGGCGCTTTGTTTCAGTATGGGTCTGTGATTATCCAGGTCCTTTGATGCCACACATTTATGCAAGAGGATGGCTGCTGCTGTCATCCATTCATCAAGCCCAAAGCCTGCTTGGAAACTGATATGGAATAGGGGTGCTGACAGGTACTGGCCAGTAGGCAGCCTAATATGTTATCTGTCCCCATAGAAGCACTTTCCTTGGACCTGGAAACTGCATCTATGGCTTGTTCGTGGGAGATTTGAGGGGAGTGTTGATGCGAGTGGGCAGCACAGTTGTGTAATGGTTAGCATTGTTGGCTCGCAGCAAGAAGTTCTCCAGTTCAATTCTCAGCTGGGGTGCCTTCTGTGTAGAGTCTGCATGTCCTCCCTGCATTAGCATGGGTTTCCTCCCAGTGCTGCAGTTTCTTTCCACATTCCAAAGACATGAAGTAGATGGATTGGACACACTAAATTGGCCCTAGGTTTGAGTGTGTGCATGTGTTTCTGTGTGGTGCACCATTCACGGAAGGTTGGACCTTGGGCTAGCAACCTGAGCCCATAAAACCTGCAACTGCTACAGAATAATGAGCGCTGAAAAGTGCTCATTGCCTGATGTACCACATGGTGCATAAAATGGGAGAGAGAGAATTGATGTGAGTATATGATGTGGGAGTGCACTTGGTGAGGAGCGTCATGAAGTTAGAGGTAAATTTATTCGCTAATAGATTGGCTATGTCCTTAGGGTGTCAGTATGTGATATCATTTACTGTTAACTCTGTGCTGTTCTGGACATTGTGCTAGAGGTCTTTTGTCTAAATGGCTATTTTTAACTCGTATGTAGCTTTGGGTGATGTGATCAAGGACTGAAGTCCTTTGTTAAGTTTAGCAAGACCATTATTGATGCATTGAATGTTAAATTTATTATTGCATGTGATGAGTTTTTTTTCTTTTATTGTATATCACTTCTATATTTGGGTTCTACCGTAGGAGTTTCTTTTTGAATGTTGCATTGTATTTACTTCAGAGAGGGATAGATGCATCTATGCAGCTATTCACATGTGATTAGAATTTTGCGGTAAAGGATTCTGCATATGTAGTGGGCTCATCAGGTAAGAGGGGTATGTTAAATTTTACTATGCCATCACTCTGTTTTAGTAGATTAGCCTTTGCTTAATTTCTGAATACTGATGTATTTGAAGATACTTACAGCTTCAGCATTATAATGAATGTGGCTGTTTTATAGTCTGAATTGTTTTAGGGGAAGAAGTTACAACTGTTGGGGAACAGTGTTTTCCCATATTAGTGAGGACCAAGTCCAGGATTTCATCCTCTTCTAGCTGGGGTGCTAACAGGTCAAGAGGGTTTATATCATTGAGGTCCAGAAATTTTTGGGCATACATGTTAAGTGATATATTAGTCTCCCAGCTGATGGATGTACAGGTGAAGTCCCTGGGAGAATGGTGTTTGGACTCATGCATCAGTCTGTTTAAGTAGTAGGCTGTTGTCAGTAAACATGAGATGACAGCTACAGTGTCTCAGAATGCCCATATCAACCAAGCTGTCTACAGTGGAAGTTTTAAAGTGCAAATCCATGGTTCCAGCTATTTCTAATTTGGGCAGAAAGATAAGTAGTACTTATGGGGTTTGGAGGTGATTTCTGGAGGTGTAATCTGTTTGTTAGTGATAGTGCAGGTCTCAACATAGCGACACACAGTTAGGAATAAGTGATGCTTTGCCCCTGCTCTTACCTGAAGAATAGCACCAGCCTAATGCTGCTTTCTGAGAGGTACTATTAACCCACATATAGAGGAGGATCTCACCATAACTGTGTGGTAGTCACAGGTTCAGATAGGTTTTTTTCTTTGGTTTATTTTTTTTTTATTACATTTTCGAACTTTTAAAAGTTCGATCATATAGTGTCGACCATATGACGTTCAAACTTTTAAAAGTTCGATTATGTAATATAGACACCTCCACAACCCTATCACATAAATAGCCAAAGTAGCCAATTGCCTAAATGGCTGAAATTAAACCAATGATCCCTCTCCAATGCTAAAGTGACAAACCATAACCTTGCATAACCTCTGTATATTAACTAAATTGTCACTCACCTAACTACCAATAGTAGCTTCACAATGATTTCAGGTCATTACCTGCCAAATGTACCACCAAAACACTAAACTCAATGCCACACAAAACCACGCAAGAGCAATTGCCCACCATCATGCCTAACTGCAGCCCTGTTTTACTGCCCAATGTACGTGATATCCAAATGAAATTTCCTTTCCAAATCAATTTAATAGCAATCTTGCCAACACACCAACTATCCAGTATAAACAAGAAAACATTTAATGTCATCATAGCATTTGCTGACCAACAAGCCACCCTCCAAATAACTTCAATACATTCATAAAGAAATGCCACATGAACTGCAGCCCAATAAACCTCCATTGCCAACATCGACCCTAACAACACAAGGTATCTCGTCAGTAGCCAATTTCTGTCAATCTTCATACTATCAGACCTACCCCAACCATTCAAGCCAATGAACGCTCGACCAGGATTAATTTCACATACCCTTATCACCTGTGTAACTATACTACTTGCGGCAAACTCCTCCTTGACTGACTCAACCACCTTACCTTGTTCCCAAGGTGGACAAGTAACCAAATCTTTCCCATCAAACTCCTACCACAGGCAACTGCACCACAAATTTAACCACTATGGTGATACCCTACTATATGCCTTCCTTATAAAAGGTGCGCCAAACTCCTCCAACCCAAATTTAACCAATCTAGCAATGCCTTACTATAAGCATGCCTTATAAAAGATACCCTAAACTTTAACAGCAAGACTAAACAATGCCTTGCTTAAGGCTTCCAACTTCTGCATAACCACAAAGCCCCAATTCCTCCAACATGTCCCAGCACATCTGTATACCTACCATGCCCCATCAAACCCTACCTGCCTGTAGAAGTCATACATATACACATCTGTATACCTACCATGCCCCATCAAACCCTACCTGCTGTAGAAGTCATACATATACTGAAATTGTTGTGACTACAACCCACCTGTGGTACCCCAGACTCCCATAAACAATACCCAACCCAGCTTCACCCTGCCCCAACATACCTCCCCCTCATTTTCCCACACTATCCCCAATCTGAACCAACACTGAAGTGTCTTAGTGAGTAAGATTACCTGTGACCTCACTATGCGCCACTCCCACAACTGGAACACTCCAGTGACCGGCACATCTAGCCCAGCAGAATCCATCACCTTCCAAATCCACTTCTTGCAGCACACCACTCTAGCAACCAGGACATTCATATCAACAGCCTCCATCTCCGTTCGAAACCACTTCCTTCAGGTCACCAACCAATGCCCAGTCTGCACTTCCCCACCTACAAAAGAAAGGAAAACTGTAAATTCTCAGCAGACACACAACCAAAACTTCCTAATGACAACTTTGAGTGCTGCCAGGGGCCTACCCTGCTCATCAACTACATGGCCGATACACTGGCCCGCAGCCCTCATCCCTCATCCCCAAGAGAGTGCAACCTTGGCAGCTTCACTCCTGTGCTGCTTCATTCTACAAATGTCTCTAACACAATATGTATACAGCAATGACAGTTAAGATGCCGAAACCTAGTGAAATACCCCCATAACATACCCATAACTCTCATCCCATGGAGCGTTTCTCAGTTAAGGTCAAAACAGTTCATGTTCAACTGAATCATTATTTCATTAAAAGTTCTATTCTCTAGATAAAACTAACCAACTGTTAACTATCCTATGAGCCTCATAGTTAAAGTTGTTAATGGGCCATTAAAGAGCATTCAACTCTTTGCCCATTTGTTCCTCATTATAAATGGCAGCATTCGTAAAGGTATTGTGCTTACCAATTCAACCCCTTCATACCTACTGACTGTAACTCCCCCATGACCTCGTCCATTTCAGTAATCCAGTTGTCCAAACTCCCCGACTTCAAAATCTAAACATTCTGTGAAAATCTGTACCCAGCTATGTTCTAGAACTTCCTGAAGGACACAAAGTCTGAACTGAATTATGTGTCATTACCACTATACCTCTCAAACTCCTACAGCAAATTCTTTTTTTGACAAAGCCATCAGTGTATTAAGAAAACTACATATTTGACTGAAATGCTTTGGAAGAATGTCTGCCCACTCACTGTCTTATACATTACAGTTGACTTCAAGAGTGTCCCTACATGTGAGCTCAGCTATTAGTTGAATATTCAGGGCAAGAGGCATGAAGACAATCATAAGGCTTTTTTCAGTTATGTTAGGAACCTGGGATGCAACTCCCAGACTTGTTCTGAGTTGATTCTAAATGACAAAAAATACACTGAACCCTCAGACATCGCCAATATCCTGGCAGACAGGTTCAGTGCAAACTTCTCCACCCCCCCCCCAAAAGAGCAAGTATCTATCCCAGCAGAGTGCAGCCTCCCAAACATCTCTGATGCTCAGGGGAAGGCCGCCCTCTCCAAAGCAAAAAAACACTGCTTCCATGGGACCAGATGGCGTCCTGGGTTGTGTCCTACATGAACTCCAAGAAGAACTAATCCCTCAAGTAAAACTGCTGTACAATCTCAGCCTCACTACAGGATATGTGCCCAAAGAATGGCGTACAGCAACAGTGGTCCCACTCCACAAAGGTGGTGCCTCTGCGGACCCTGGAAACTATCGCCCCATAAGCCTGACTAGCCTAGTCTGCAAAGCTATGGAGAGGATCATCATGAAACTCATAAACAAAGACATTGGGGACCTACAGACACTAGATCCTACCCAATTTTGCTACGTCAAGGGCAGATCCTGCCTTTTGAACCTGGTCGACTTCTTCGAAACAGTCACCAAGGCCAAAGATGAAGGGAAGGTAGTCCACGCAGCCTATCTCGACCTCGCAAAGGCACTTGACACAATACCCCACTCGGGCATCATAGATAAGCTATCCAGCCTAAATATAAACCCCTATGTCACAAGATGGGTCGCAAACTGGCTCAAAGACAGAACCCACAGAGTCAGAGTTGCTGGGGCCATGTCAGACTCGAAACCGGTCACAAGTGGCATCCCACAAGGTTCTGTCCTGGGACCTCTCTTGTTCGGTATTTACTTTTCTGAGGTACAGGCCAATGTGGGAGGACTATGGCTCACCATGTTCGCAGATGATGGCAAACTGGGCGCCATAATCGACTCTCCAGCTGACACAAACATCCTTCAAAAAGGTCTCGCAGAGACGGATAACTGGTGCCAGAGCCATGGTCTAAAGCTAAATGCCAAAAAATGTATAGTCGGACCCTTTGGCAAAAACAATGTGCCCACAAATTACCACATAGGTGGTAACCCATTAAGTACAGAGAAAGTAATTAGGGATCTGGGGACCCAAGTTGATAGCAATCTCTCCTTTGACAACCACATTGCCAAAGTGGTTAGAAAGACCTTCTACATAGCCCACCTCATCATGAAAGGATTCACATCTAGATCAAGAGAGGTAATTGTGCCCCTTTATTCATCCCTCATCAGGCCCATCATAGAATACAATGCCCCCTTTGGGATGTACCTTACCCGACACCTGCAGCAATTAGAAACACCCCAAAAGTACCTCACCAGGAGGATCAAGGGACTCAAACAGATGCCATATGCTGCTTGGTTAAAAAAACTCCAGCTCTACTCAGTTGCATACCGCCTACTTTGAGGCGATCTATGCCTGACATATAAAGCTATGTCCAACCCAGAATTAATGGACATGCTCCACCTCAGTAAATCTAAATCCCTTAGAGCCACGCACTCGAGGGACTTGAACCTCAGCACAGAAATAAATAGAACATGCTGGAGGGACAGATTCATAACCCAGAGGCTCCCTTCGCTCTGGAATAGAATTCCAATTCATGTTAGGCAGAGCACCTCTCTGACTCTCTTCAAGAAGAATTTTGATGAGTGGATGGGGGATTGTAGATTTGTCCCGGGGATTACTTCAGTGTCACTATTAGACAGAGGCACAGTAAACTAAACTTTAAAAAGGGCACAGTATACTGAAATTAAGGGGTGGCGTAAGCCAAACACAATCGGGTTAGGCTTATAAATGTCCCAGGGCAGATAGCTTAGTATGAACCTATGAACCTATGAACCTAAAAATAAATAGTATGGCAAGTTTTCTTCTGTATTATACATGTGCGAAAATTGAGCACCAACAGGAAACCTATAGGGACACTGGGAACATGTGCAGGCTCCCACAGATGATATCAGCAGTGATCCAAACTAGAGAACATCACATTGTAGGCCAGCAACTCCACTCCTTGTATATATATATAGATATATATATATATATATATATATATATATATATATATATATATATATATATCTATATAGGTCTAGGACACATGCTCGACTAGCATATGTCCGAATCACAAAACATCGAACACACCTACACGAAAGTGCTTAACATCGAAAAGCGCTTCCATGTATGTGTAGTTCAAAAAAAAAAATCTACGTTTCTGCAGGAAGCCCCCCTGCACCCCCCATGTGGGGGGCTGTGCCCCCACACACCCCTACTTTTATATTCTCACTCCGATATCGCACTACAGTGGGGAAAAGGGAATCTTCCTTTACCCGCACTGTAGTCCGATCTACAAAACAGGCACACATACACGGAAGCGCTTTTCGATGTTAAGCGCTTTCATGTATGTGTGCTCGATGTTTTGTGATTCGGACATATGCTAGTCGAGCATGTGTCCGGATCCCATGTATATATGTATATATAAATATATATATATATATATATATATATATATATATATATATATATATATATATATATATATATATATATATATATATATATATATATGTATATATATATATATATATATATATATATATATAAACTCATTTTAGTTTCTATAGCTTGTGTGTTAACTCAAGGTTCCCTTAATTTGCTGTTAATAGCAGCCTGCATTTAAAGTGGATTGTTGAGAGACAGCCTTACAAGACTCTCTGCAAATATATAGAGCTGAGTATATTTTTTGTATTATTCTGTATTATAGAGCTAAATTGTTACTTAGATATCTGTTGTCTTACTGTTCTGCAAATATACACATATCAGTATATATTTTTTTGGTTATAATTTGCACTGTGATTCCTCATATCTATCTCTGTTGAAACTGTCTTCCCCACCCCCCCTCCCTGTTTTTGGTTGTAGTTTAAATTTGGTGGCTTTTGCAGTGCACGCCCCACTGTAGATTTGATCTAGGACACTCCCCCTGTCCCATCTCTTTACCGCATTCTACCTAATAAACCCTTTCTGCACTTGCTTTTAGTCCTTTTTAATTTAATTACATTTTTTCAAACTGTGTGTGGACTAATATTGCTACATACTCAAGTGTGCCAGCTTGCACTGCATGTGAATTGTTTTTACTACTGTTTTTGCTACTTTTCTGAAAAAAAAAAAAAATGTTCTGCTTTTACTGTATTTGTGTTTCTTCCTACTTTATTTTGCTTTTGCGTCATCTTAAAAGTACTCAGTTGTATTTATTACTGCTTGGTGTAACTCATTCTAAGCCTTTTAGTTTAAGCACTTGGGCTTCAGACCAGTTGTTTTACATTAAGAAGGTTTGTGGTCTGCACTGTAGTGACAGAACAGGTAGCTTACATCTTTCTAAGTTGGGAACTGCTGATTGAGGGCTCAGTGTCTGTTATTCTAAAAGTGTATTAATTCTGGTTTAAGCACTTGGGCTTCAGGCCAGTTATTTTACATTAAAAGGGTTTGTGGTCTGCACTCTTGTAGGAGGAGAGGCTGGACTCTGCCCTTCTGAGCTGGGAATTTCTGGTTAAAGGCTTATAGTGCCTGCATGTTTGAACTGCTTCTTACTGAAATTGGTACACCTTGTTTGCTGTAGCGTAGATTAGATCCAGGCCTGCTGAATCTAGCTTTGTTTGTATAACTTGAGCACTAATCCAGGCATTCTTTAAAATATTCAATTGTATTTACTACTGCTTGGTAGTAACTTGATTAAAGTGTAGCTATCATTCTAAGTCTTTTGGATTAATCACTTGGGCTTCAGACCAGTTGTTTTACATTAGGAAGGTTTGTGGCCTGCACTGTGGTGGCAGGACAGGTAGCTTACATCCTTCTAAGTTGGGAACTGCTGATTGAGGGCTCAGTGTCTGTTATTCTAAAAGTGTATTAGTTCTGGTTTAAGCACTTGGGCTTCAGGCCAGTTATTTTACATTAAGAAGGTTCGTGGTCTGCACTCTTGTGGGAGGAGAGGCTGGACTCTGCCCTTCTGAGCTGGGAATTTCTGGTTAAAGGCTTATAGTGCCTGCATATTTCAACTGTTTCTTACTGAAATTGGTACACCTTGTTTGCTGTAGCATAGACTAGATCCAGGCCTGCTGAATCTAGCTTTGTTTGTATGCTTGTTGTTTGTTTGCTTGTTATTTCCCTGAAACGCTAATACCACCTAAAACGCGGCTTTTCAGCGCTTCTGTGGATCCCTAGTGATACCTGCATTGCTTGCTGTACTTATTTCCTTGTTTCACTTAAAAGAAAGTTACTGTTTGTCGTTTTTGCATTTAAGTTACCTGTAACACATTGCATTTAAGTTACCTGGCACTTGCTCACTAAAGCAATTATATAAGTCAGCACTAAAAATTAAAAGCACTACACCCTCACAAACTCCCCTTGAGTACCTTGTTCCCCATTGGCCCTTTTTTCAATTATAAAGGAATTCCCAATACTATTCTAGCATGTCCAAAGGTCAGTTGTCAGTCTCCTCTCTGGTCCAGCTGGGGAATCTGGGAATCTTGAGGCAATGTTACAACTGCCTCATGTACACAGACAACCCTCTCCTCCTCCCAACAAATTCCAACACATGTGAGAGATGCATCCATATAGCCAAACTGGAGGCTAAGCTCTCTCAACTCAGTACTGGCGTAACCAGTCAGGAGGAGAAGGAAACCACACTCACTACAATTCCAGTCTCACATAGACCTACCACAACAGCAAACCAAACACATAAACACACAAAAACATACTCGGAGGCTCTAAATAAAAATCTGCCTAAGCAGCAGAGACCTCCAAAGCAGACACCCAAGCAACCGCTACCCCAAAACAAAACACGTGCAACACATAGCTCACAAAGCCAGTGTGCCGAACAGTCACAGCCCTTAAGGCTAAACAACACACCTGATACACTTGTAATAGGTGACTCTATCGTCAGGCACACTGACGTCCCGCTCACCAGGCTGAACAAGGAGAAGGTCACGGTGAGCTGCCTGTCGGGCGCTAGGATCCGCCACATAACACAAGCACTCAGGTCACTCCAAGCCAAGTACAAATATGACTCAGTCATTGTCCATGCTGGTGTGAATGACCTGAGACGTACCTCCCTGGACTACATGAAAAGAGACATAGAGGAGCTCTCTGAGCATGTGGCCCAGGCCGATATGACCCCAACCTTGAGTAGCATCTTACCCTCACCAAGAATGATGCCACAATATGAAGACAAGATGATCAATTTCAACAATTGGCTTAAGTATTGGTGTCATTCAAAGGGGATCTAATGCCTGTCAGCCTGGGATGACATGCTCAACAAGCCACGATGCTTCGCTAGGGACGGCTTGCACCTGTCACCCCTGGGCTTTCGGATATTGGCAAAGGCTCTTGCTACCCCCATAGTGCCTTTTTAGGCAAGGCTCAAAAGACAAACCCACCTCCATAGGTATCACAAGGGATAAGAAACTAAGAGTAATGCTACTCAACGCCAGAAGTCTAAACCTCAAGATGCATGCACTCGAAACTCTCCTTAGCATGGAGAACATCGATATCTGTGCAGTAACAGAAACCTGGTTCAAGGCTCCCGAGAGCAACCCAGCACTACCAGGTTATACCTCATACCATGCTTTTCGGCCCCAAACCTTGGACTGAACCACAAAAGGAGGGGGAGTATCAATATTCGTCAAAGTTACCCACACCTCCAGGTTGGTGGCACAGCACGAAGCATCAGAGACTATCCATGTGCAACTAACAGTGGGTAAAACTGCCTTCCAGTTTATAGACTGCTACAGACCACCCTCCCAAACCCAGGAACCCCACTCGGCCTTCCTGAGAACACTGGAAAATATGAAGGTCTCTCCAAACACCATTATATTGGGCGACTTCAACTACCCAAACATAGACTGGGAGCATTACTCTAGCTCCAACACCCTAGCCCAAAGGTTCCCAGAATTTATAAACTCAAATGCTATGGAACAACTTGTTACCACTCCCACAAGAGGGGAAAGCATACTGGACCTGATCATCACCAACATGGGGACTCTATGCTCCAGACCAGAAGTGTATCCCTCACTGGTAAGATCAGACCATAAACTAATCTCACTGGATATTCACATCCCGACCCCACCTCCTGCCCAGAAAAACACAGTGAAAAACTTCTCTAAAGCAAATTTCACACTCCTCAAAACCGAGGTGGAATCCTTCAAAGCCCCCGGGCCTGTGGAAAATATGGCCCAGACCACAGAATCCTTTATAAATGCATTCTATCAACACCTTCATGAATGCATGGATCATGCAATCCCAAATAAAACCAAGACCCAATCCTCCAAAGGCAGACGTCCTGTCTGGTGGACCCCAGCCATAAACAAACTATACAATAGAAGGAGGAAGCTACTAAATGATAGAGCAAAATCCCAAAAAGGGAAGGCATCTCTGATCAGTATTAGCAAAAAACTACAGGCACTCATAAAATCATCTAAGGCCAGCTTCGAGAGAAAAATTGCACAGGACACTAAGGATAATCACAAGGCTTTCTTTAGTTATGTTAGGAACCTGGGTGGGAATTCCCAGATATGCTCAGAATTAGTCCAAAATGACAAAAAATACACCGAACCCACAAACATTGCCAACATCCTAGCTGACAGGTTCAGTGCAAACTCCCCCCACTCCCCACCAAAAGGGCAAATATCTATCCCAGCAGAGTGCTGCCCCCCCTGACATCTCAGATGCTCAGGTAAGAGCCGCCCTCTCCAAAGCAAAAAACACAGCATCAATGGGACCAGACGGTGTCCCGGGCTGCGTCCTACATGAACTCCAAGAAGAGCTAAACCCAAGCATAAAACTACTGTTCAATCTCAGCCTTACTACAGGATATGTACCCAAAGAGTGGTGTACAGCAACAGTGGTCCCTCTCCACAAAAGTGGTGCCTCAACGGATCCTGGAAACTATCGCCCCATAAGCCTGACTAGCTTGGTCTGCAAAGCTATGGAAAGGATCATCATGGACCTCATAAATAAAGATATTGGGGACCTACAGACACTGGATCCTACCCAGTTCGGCTTTGTTAAGGGCAGATCCTGCCTCTTAAACCTGGTTGATTTCTTTGAAACAGTCACCAAGGCCATTGATGAGGGGAAGGTGGTCCACACAGCCTACCTGGACCTCGCAAAGCCTTCGATACAATACCCCACTCGGGATTATAGATAAGCTCACCAGCTTAAATATAAACCCCTATGTCACTAGATGGGTTGCAAACTGGCTCAAGGACAGAACCCACATGGTTAGAATTGCTGGAGCCATGTCAGACTCCAAACCAGTTACAAGTGGCGTCCCACAAGGCTCAGTCCTGGGACCTCTCTTGTTTGGTATATATTTCTCGGAGGTACAGGCTAACACGGAAGGACTGTGGCTGACCAAGTTCGCAGATGACTGCAAACTGGGCGCCATAATCGACTCTCCAGCCGACACAAGCATCCTCCAAAAGGGCCTCATAGAAACAGACAACTGGTGCCAGAGCCATGGCCTCAAGCTAAACGCCAAAAAGTGTATAGTCATCCCCTTTGGCAAAAACAAAGTGCCCACAAATTACCACATAGATGGTAATCCATTAAGTACAGAAGAGGTAATTAGGGACCTGGGGACCCAAGTTGATAGCAGTCTCTCATTTGACAACCACGTGGCCAAAGTGGTTAGAAAAACATTTTATATAGCCCACCTAATCATGAAGGGATTCACATCTAGATCAGGGGAGGTCATCGTGCCTCTTTACTCATCCCTCATCAGGCCCATAATTGAGTACAATGCCCCTTTTGGGATGTACCTTACCAGACGCCTGCAGCAACTGGAAAGACCCTAAAAGTACCTCACCAAGAGGATCAAAGGGCTCAAACAGATGCCGTATGCTGCCCGGTTAAAGAAACTCCAGCTCTACTCAGTGGCATACCACCTGTTCAGGGGCGATCTGTGCCTGACGTATAAAGCCATGTCCAACCCGGAATTAATGGACATGCTGCACCTCAGAAAATCCAAATCCCATCGAGCTACGTACTCGAGAGACTTGAACCTCAGCACTAAAATAAATAGGAAATGCTGGAGAGACAGATTCATAACCCAGAGGCTCCCTTCACTCTGGAATAAAATCCCAGTCCAGGTTAGGCAGAGTCCCTCATTGACTCTCTTCAAGAGGAATCTTGATGAGTGGATGGGAGATCATAGGTTTAACCCGGGTATCACCTCTGTGTCACTATTAGACAGAGGCACAGTATACTAACCTCGAAAAAGGGCATAGTAAAATTAATTTAAAATGGGTGGCGAAAGCCAAACACATTCTGGCTAGGCTTATAAATGCCCTAGGGCAGATAGCCTAGTATGAACCTATGAACCTATGAACCTATATATATATATATATATATATATATATATATATATATATATATATATATATATACATATAATATGTCTGCTCCACCCTACCTAGAGAATACAGAATATCAGTAATTTAAGTAATATATGGTTGTGAGATTCAAAATAGGGACAATGTCAAAGATTGTTCTTACAAGCTTAGAATTTAAGGTAGTTACACATTAATGCAACTATGAGCGTGTGTATATTACAACCAGTACATCACTCAAAAGCCACATAGCCATGTGCTTTTGTTGTAGCTCCACTTTCAAAAGTCAGTGCAGTCATCTTACAGTTTAAGCAAATTTCTGGCTGTTCTGCGAAAATCTGACAGCTGAGAGGTATGAGCACCACCGATTCAATGTAATGTGCCCAAAACCAGGAATGTATTTACTTTCTTTACTTTTTTTTGTTTGTGTGAATGATCCCGAAGAAAACACACAAAGTAACCTGACTAAGACATTCACCTGATCCTGTTAGCAAACATATTTGCCAGCC
Organism: Protopterus annectens; assembly: GCF_019279795.1. Classification (NCBI taxonomy): domain Eukaryota; kingdom Metazoa; phylum Chordata; order Ceratodontiformes; family Protopteridae; genus Protopterus; species Protopterus annectens. The sequence continues at coordinate 896,615,835 of NC_056735.1, forward strand.
TCTAACCTACTAAACTCACCTCTGAACTTCTTAGCACAAAAATTCTGACCAAAGCCCAACATAAAAGGTGGAAAAAAGGCACAGAATTATCAATACATTTTAAATACTGCTCTATAAACTTAGAAATTGGCTAGAACAACAGGCTTTGTGTCAGCATGTTTTCTGAAGAATATGACATCAAACTTGAATGCAGTTCAGCAAACGAGCCCCCCCCCCCTATAAAGGTTAATGCCACAATGCACATGTGCCAAGAGTGGCTGTTACTCACGGTAGCTGCGTTACCCAGGAAAACAGATTACTTGGTGGCCTCCTAACATCAGTAGAGCATCTATCTGGGTCTCAGCATAACTGATATGTTACACACCAGCAACTCCAGACAAGTTCCAAATAAACCACAAAAATCCTCGGAATGTCTACGACATCCAGTCACTGTATCAGCCCAAGTGCTATAATGAGCAACAGAAAGTTAACACACCTCCCTCCATCTCTCTGCCCAAGTGTCTGCCACACTCCATATCTGAGCTATTCACCTGCAAACATTTGTTTTTGAGAAGTGAAGAGGAATGGTACTCCCATACCTGGTTCAAAGTCTGTTCTGTGAAAAATTGTACCCTCTCTAAACTGCTGATTAGAAAAACACCACACATGCACAGTGGCAGATGCTTCTCAATCTCACTCAAGCCCACAAAAGCCAATCAGAGCTTCAGCTGTGAAAATACCTCAAAAATTAACGTGATAGCCTAGCACCACCCCTACTGAGCTCAAGTTAGGTTGACAGAATAAGGCTATGGAGCTCCTCACCCAAACAACCTACAACCACCCACCAATGACAATGGGACAAATACTGTGAACAAGTACAAGAAAGTAAGAACCAATGAAAACCTCCAGCAGGATTTATCATTTCAGGTACTGAATTTACCTTATTATGCCACTGTTATTTAAAGGTTTCACCCTACTGACAACATGACCCTCTGAAAAAGGTTACCAGTGTGTGTTTCTAAGTGTACAAATATGCCAACATTCTAAATATGGAATATTCTGTAAAATCTGAGTCTGTACCACTTCAATTAAGTACACATTGCCTACCCATCTGTCATGCATTCATCATGGCACTGCATTCAACAAAACCTTTCTCTCTAAACCATTCAGGGAAGAAAGACAAATAAAAAAAAAAAAAAAAAACTTCTACGCCCAGCTTTACCTACCTCTTCCAGACACACATGGCCTACCTGCATAGCCGGCCTTAGACATAGGCCAACTAGATGGTTGCCTAGGGCACCGCTCCAGCAGGGGCACTTTTCCAGTATTTATTTGGTGTAGGTAGATCACGATGGGGGCACCGGGTGGTGTGTGTGGGGGGTGCCATGGAGCTCTTTTGCCTAGGGCGCCAGTTGACCTAAGGCCGGTCCTGCCTAGCTGACCACACCAGTACCTACAGGTCATGTCGGACATAAACCTGCACTCTAGCAAGTTCACGCCAAAATGTGATTCCTTACCCAGTTACACTTGCATATACCACTTAAGCCCCTCCTTGCCCTTACCTCATTTTCTCCCAGTCATCACTCATTCCCATTTAACTCTTTCATCCCCCCACCCTCTTAATTCCAAGTACTGTTTCTACCTAACCCCCACCTGAATTTGTCCCTGGACAAATTGGTTTATTACCAAACCTCTTTAGTAATGTCAGAAGATTAAGTATACTGGAATTGTATAAAAGGACCAGGGTGTTATCATTATGTAGGACAAATTGAAATGGTGTAAATGGAGAAATTGTTTGGGATTAAAATAATGTGGAGATTGGAGATGAAAGTATGTTCAGGAGTAGTCATTTTAGGAAAAAAAATATGTGAAAGAGATGTTGGATTTTATTTTACTCAAGTCTTAAAAAGCTATCGTGATAGATATAAGAACAGGTATAGTAAACTATTTTATATCTATGTTTGATAGGGTTATGGGGAAAAGAGATTAGGTGGGATGTAAAGCATCTTGAAAAGGACACCTTAAGGGAATTAGAAAAGGATATTACAGTGGAAAAATTAGTGTTGTGAAGGGGGTTATTGTATGTCATGTTCCTGGAGTATGTGTTTCAGGTTATGCAATGTATAAACATTTCAGGGATAAATAAGGACGTATTTCGGGTATAGTAAATGAAGTGGTAAAGAAAGGTCTGCAAAAAAGACAAAATATATGAGGGGGAAAAAAACTGATTTGTAAAATCATTGATAAAAAAAATATTAAGAATGCAATCCTACAGCAGTGAATAATGTAGATTTGAAGATTGTAATGAAGGTATTTTAAAAACATTTGAAAAAATTATACAAGAAAGTATTGGTAAAGGTTTATATTGTATTAAGGGAAGACCGAGTCAAGAAATGTTATGGCTTGTAAGGGAAGTTGTAGCTGATATGTTAAAGGGAAACACAGAAGTGAAGTCTTTAATAAGAAGTGTGACAGAGGCATTTGATAATGTGATGCATGAACAGTTATAGCAGATTTTGCAAACATATGGAATAAAAGGCTGAAGGTCATGAGCAGCAACTGTTTTATTTGGTGAAACCACTTAAAACCAAAACAAAAAAATACATACATATATTAAACGCTTTTGTCCCTTATAGAAACTTCATCAGATTCTGATTTTATATATATATATATATATATATATATATATATATATATATATATATATATATATATGGGTCTAGGTTAGAAGATCGACAGCTGATATAACCGACAACGGATTAGCGGGTGCCAGATGATCGACACTCAGAAGACCGGCGCTACGGATGAAAACTCCGACGCCAGGGATAGTGAGTTGGAAAGAAGGCTGTGTGAGTATGCGGTGGTGACGGACGTTAGGGTGCGACTAAGGTAAGTGTGGATAGTGACAGTCTGTGGGGATAGGGGTGGGTTAAGTGAGTTAGGGTTAGGGCGCGGGTTAGGTAAGTGTGCGGTAGTGGTATTTTTTGGGTTAGGGGCGGGTTAAGTGAGTTAGGGTTAGGCGGGTTAGGTAAGTGTGCGGTAGTGGCAGTTTTGGGTTAGGGGTTAAGTGAGTTAGGGTTAGGCGGGTTATGTAAGTGTCTTGGTAGTGGTATTTTTGGGTTAGGGGTGGGTTAAGTGAGTTAGGTTAGGGCACGGGTTAGCTGAGTGTGCGATAGTGACGGACCTTAGGGTAAGGGTTTGGGTTAGGGTTGGACATAGTTGTGTGTGTGAGGTTTAGTGTGGGTTTGTGAGGATTTTGGTGTGCTTGTGCTCTGTGTGTGGTTTTGGATAAGGGATGTGTTTAGTTAGTTGATTGTTGTTATTGTTTTGTGTGCAGTGTGTGGGGTTTCGTGTTTGTGGACCGTCGGTTACTTGTTTGTCGGGCATGTGAGGTGTCGTGTTTATGGTTTGTCGATAATGTGGTGTCGATGTTTTTGTTGTCGGTGAAAGTGGCTGTCGATCTTATGACCTAGAACCATATATATATATATATATATATATATATATATATATATATATATATTTTTTTTTTTTTTGGTTTTAAGTGGTTTTACCAACTAAAACACTTGCTGCTCGTGACCTTCAGACTTGGATTTGTTTTGGTTTTGCAGCTTCTTGTAATTTGTGTTTTATAAGCATATGGAATTAGCAGAAGAGTTGTGTAGCTTTTAAATACAGTTTTTAGTATGACCAAGTTAAAATTTTGTTAAATTGTGTCTTACATCAGAGTATAGATTTAAAAAGAGAGGTCAGACAAGGGTGACCTATCCGTGGAATCTTATATTTAATAGTTATGAATAGTATTCTGTTTAATGGAAAGAAGTTTAAGCATGTAAGGTATTTGGTGGGTAACAGGATTGAAATCCTATTTTTTATACAAAGTACTTAATTTTGGTGGTAAAAAATAAATAAATAAAAAGTGGGTGAAAGAAGTATTAAAAGAGATAGGAGGTTTATTAAGAAAAGTAGGTTTTAAATTAGACTCTTATAAACATAATAATAAAGAAAATATTATGGACAAGAAAGTTATTGAAGAAATAAACAAACTAAATGAGAAATACAAAGAAATTTTAACTCATAAAGTTAAAATAACTTTAGAGAAATACAAGTTTTTGTCTTATTCAATAAGCCCCAAATACTTACATAGACTTAAAAATAAAACAAAAAGGTTGAATAAACAAAACCATATCAAAGAAATCTTTTCTCTAAGGAAAAAGAAGAATGTTTCTAGTATACCAGAAATACTAGATGAATTTAGAAATCACTTTCACAAAATTAACCATAATAATATTAACATGGAACCTAAAGATAAAATAAAGGAGTTTATAACCACAAATATGAATAAAAAGCTTAATAAACAACAGATTAAACTATTGAACAAGAGTATTTCATATACAGAAGTTATTACACAAATAAATAAGCTTAAATCAAACAAAGCACCGGGTAATGATGGTATTATACCAGAGATATATAAAATCCTTTCTAAAAATACATATTCATTAATACATAAGGTTTTTATTTTGGCCCAAACTGAGTTAATAACCCCCCCCATCTTGGCAATATACATTTATTTTGCCAATTTTAAAACCTAATAAAGATCCAACTAGATGTTCTTCATATCGGCCCATCTCATTACTTAATGTTGATTATAAAATGTTTATGAATATCTTTGCTGATAGATTGAAGACAATCATTCCTGGCATTATAGATATAGGTCAGACAGGCTTCATTGTAAATAGAAATACTTTTGATAATATAAGAAGAACTTTAACATTAATAGATTTTGCAAATAGGAAAAAGAAAGATTTAACACTTATTAGTCTTGATATAAGTTCAGCATTTGATTCAGTAAGTTGGGACTATCTGTTTACCTTAATGAAGTGCACAAACTTCTCGGATGCATTTGTAAATCTAATTGAACATTTATACAAAGGAACGTTGGCTTATATTAAGGTAGGAACATATGTTTCACAAAAAAATACCCATTCTTAAAGGTGCAAAACAAGGATGTCCACTTTCTCCACTATTATTCACTTTAGTAATGGAGCCTTGGGCTAATTTGATCAGAAACAGTACTGACATAGAGGGTTTTGAAATAGATGAAAATACAACATCCAAAATTCAACTTTTTGCAGATGATGTTCTAATTACATCAGCAGGATCTAATTCTTCTATACAGTCTCTATTTGATAACATGATGAATTTTAAAAGTATTTCTGGTTTAATATTCAATGAAGAAAAAGCTAAAATACTACCTATATATACATGAAAAAATATTCTCATTAGTGATTTTACTAAATATGTACCCAATTCAGGTCAGATAACTTATTTAGGTATAATACTATCTAAAGATATTAAATCTATTATATATAATAATTATAATACCTGTTTTCTTAATATACAAAATCTTTTTAATACCTGGAATAATATGTTTTTACTATGGAGGAGAGACTTACAATTATTAAAATGATAATATTCCCCAAGATTTTATACTTAATACAATCAATAATACTTCCACCTACAAAAATAATTATCAAGAAACTGAACACACTAATGTTAAATTTCTTATGGGCACCTAATAGACCTAGGATTGCATTAAAGAAACATACTAATAGCTGGTCTCAAGGGGTATTTCTTTTCCAGACTTTAATTTATATACTATCTCTTCTATTGTAAAAGTTATTACTTTATTAATAGATCAGTCATATGTCACAAAATGGAAAGATTATTGGGAGCTAATTAGTATACACTTCATGAAAATCTCCTTAACACATAAAAATATGATTGTAAATAACTCCATGTTATGGTTACTAAAGGAATTTTGTACTTCACCTATTACACCTAAACATATGGTTTGTTACCCATTAAATATTATTATTAGTTATCGTAACTTTATATTCATGCACCCTAAGTATAGGGAATGGAATTTTATTGTATTTCCTATAATGTATACTCAGGGTATGCTTTTGTCATCTACTTCTGAAGGAACTCATTTAGCTATAGATAATGATCTAAAGTACTGGTATCAGTTGATATCTGATAATAAAGTTAAAAATCTAGATTTCTTAAAACAAGAATTTGATCTAAGAGAAACTTGCTGGTTAGAGGTTCAGACCTTTAGACAACATCTCATTAATAAAATAGATTTAATGTCTATAACTGTCAAAGAATCTATTCCAACACTGATTGATTACTTGATATTAAATTTACAACATAAAGTTTCTGATAAAGGTAAACTTTCATACATACATAAAGTTATCAGACAAGAAACTTTTACAGTGTAGATTCATACTGGAATTATTTCACTTCTATTAATGGGGACCCACCAAATCAACAAGATAAACAGTATATATTGGAATCTGCTTATAGAACTACGTCTTCCATTGTCTGGAGACTTTATACATGGAAATTTTTACATAGATCTTTTTATGCACCTTTGATGATGAATAAAATAAATAATAAAGATAATCTATGTAAGAGATGTAATGTAGAAATTAATGCTGACTGGGCTCATATGTTTTATGACTGTATAAAATTGAAAGAATACTGGAAGTCAATTAATGAATTTTTGCAGGCTCTTTTTCCAGATAATTTCATTATTTCTAAATCTCTTATATTATTCAACACACCTGTACCTCAAAGTGTTAAAAAGGTTAAGCTTCCCTTGTTATGGTCTATTCTAGCAGTGGCTAGGAAAATAATAACTAGAAATTGGATTTCAGATACACCTCCTTCGTTCAATGAATTTAAAAATGTTATGAATATAGTGTGCCATATGGAAATAAACACAATTAGGACTAGAACAAACAGAAAAACATCTTATTTTATTGTATGGGATAATTTACAAAATTTGTTAAAAAAATTTTAATTTCAATAGCATGGTATTTTAGTTTAATTAATTGATCTGATTGTAGTGGATGTCTTTGTAAATACTTTAGTTGTTTTGTTGAATATTATAATAATACCTATTTTTAATTACTTGTATAAAATTGTTATGATATTTCTCTTATATGTTAAAACAATAAACCTGTTTTGAAAAAAAAAAAAGAAAAGTAGGTTTGGACTTAACTGAATGCAAAAGATAAAGGCATAGGTGATGCCATTAATATAGGAAGTGCTTTTCTCTGTGAATGAGATAACAGAATTAAGAAATATGGTATCCTAATAGACCCATAACATGGCTTTTGGACAGGTCGTAGTTATACTGTCACAGACTGAATCTGCTTGCTTATGGAAAATAATTGGTTAACAGGGAAAGTGCCATTGATCATTGAAAGAGCAAATGATACCCATTTTCCTTCATGATTTTGGTGAACTAACCTTTGAATGTAATATATATCCAATATACATATATAGAATATAACACTGTATTCTGGTTTAGGAGTTTCTTCATTAACACAACCTTTGAAACCCAAGCTGGTGCTGTACAAACCAACTGTGGTTCCTGCTCTGCTGGAGTCACTTAAAGATCTGTTCTTGTCCATTTGTTATTCTTTCTTTCTCTCTCTTTAACAATGATATTTCTACTTCCACCTCTACAGGAGAAAAACACTTCATGCAGATGACGTCATGTAGTACATTACTAAACCACCCTCTTCTTCCTCAGTCCAATCTGCCATTCAAAAAGAGTTCATATCCATCCTTCCTTGGCTTTCCCAAAATGACATTACTCCTAATGTCAATTAATTGCTACAGTGCCCTTGAGATCCCAACAGAAACTTAAAACTGTTTCATCTTGTTAATAACTACCCTGAGTAACCCTTCAATAAGCATGGTAAATAACGTAAGTTCTTTGGCCTTATATTTAATACAGCAGTCTTCTTCAGGAATCACACTGACTGTATGGTTGGAAGAGTTACCACCAAACCAAAAGGCCCACATCTCATTAGAAATCATGTCAGTAAAGAAGCCACAAAAGTTCTGGCAAAGAATGTATTTATTTGAAGGCTAGAAAATGTCCTATCAGTTACTATGCTAGACTCTGTATATAGTACTTCAAACATACTAACAGATATTAATGCCATATGTATATTAATTTGTCTTTCACCCACAATTTATGCACCATTGTCTGACCCTATAAAAGGCAGACTGGCTGCCAGTTTCACCCTATTCCACACTACTTCTATCCAGTTTTACTTTTAAAATACTAAGCAATTCTTGTCCATCCCTAAGAAAAAAACTCAAGATAATATCCTCCCCCTACTCATCTAGAATCCTGGACAACAACACCCTAACATTAGTCTTCAGAAGCCAGTAGATCAACACCCTAAATATAGTCCCCCCCCCTTTTGGCCATGCTACAGATAAAATTCTTCAGTAAGGTTGTTGCTGATGGTTTGAACTCCCATCACAAATCTGACAACTTATGGAGTTCTCAGTTTAGGAACAAAGCTATACTTAAAATACGTATACATATGCACCTAAAGGATAATTATTATGACCCACCTATACTCTTCTGTATTGTTACTTTATTCACATATAAGCCATAACTCCTAAAAATTCTTATCACAGGGACTTTCCAATATTGTAAGCCTAAACATCTGACTTATACTTATTTGTCCTGTTGTAGTAGTTGCAATAGCACAACACCTTCTGCTCCAATCGGTTAATGACTGCACCACCTCCGCAAATCACTAACTTTTCCTCTGCTTTATCTGTGTTTTCATAACTCTCTTCTCACCCTCTATCTTTTCAGTTCTCAATCCATACCCCTTTGTCATCTCCTAACTCTATGTGTACTGGTATTATTGCATTTGCTTGAACCCTTGATATTTTACATGGTTTTAGAGTGTCTAACAACAGAAGAGTTTAGCCTGTGCAAAAGCAGAATAATGCACGTCTGTGTACTTGTATAATACTTGAACTGCATTTGAATCTTCTGCTTGTAGTTTTATAATTTCTGTACCCAGGTAGTGTCTGAAAAGGGTCCAAGGACCAGAACATCCACCCAATCTACAAAAAAATGAATGAATGAGTGAATGGATGAATAAATGAATTAATGAATAAATAAACAACAAACAGTAAATAAAAAAACCTTAATATATAAATTGTGCTCCCAGATACCTAGTCTAAATCATCTATGTATTCCCCTTTAATACATGAGTCTGTAATGAGGATATAAAGCCTACTCATAACACATTTCGTCTCCTTCATTGTTATGCCAATATCCTCAAATACTGGCAAAGTGGAATAGAATATCCAAGTCCATCTAGCACTAAGTCCTCAGGATGAAAAAGCATGAGGAATGTATTGGCAGCATGCAAAATCATGTTATAATGACAGAACCCGATCTTAAATGTTTCAAATTATAAGGGTTAACTGTGGACATCACCCTGTTATTTTCTAAAGAGACCAAATAAAAATGTACATGTGGTCATCCTTTCTTTGTACCTATACAGATATTAAAATAAATTGTTCAATAACCAAAAAAGCTACAAAACACTTTAGGATGTAGATCGTAAACATTCTACAAGAATTTCACCCAGAGTAGTTGAGATTCTTACATTGAAAATGTTCCACAGAAAAACTCCTCTTGTCCTGCCAAGTGATTATTTTTCTTTTCTCTTAAAGATCAAGTCTACACCTCTTTTAGCTGTCTTTTTTTTCTGTCTAGCTCTCCTAAATATATATATATATATATATATATATATATATATATATATATATATATATATATATATATACTCAGTATTTCTTCTCGCTGAGAACCAGTTTCTCGGTATATTATATCACATGGTACCCTACCCGGTCAACCCAACTTGGCCGAAGCAAACAGCTTATAGGCAACGTTTAGTAATACAGTAAGGCAGTAATAAGCCTTTTTGTTGTTCATGTCCTTTCCATTTTTGAACACTGGAGCATGAATGGTGTATTTCCAAGTAATATTAGACTTCAACAGCAGCAATAAGAATTAAATAGCTCAGCTAACATGGACATAATCTTGTGAGTAATTCAGCTTTGTAAAACAGGACTTAACACTACCTTTAGAGCCCACACAGAGTTACGATATCCACAGCTTAAGTAGGAAGCCCTAAAATCCTTATCAAAATTTGTGGGTCGGACAGAAAGGCTAGCCTATTCATTATCTTCATGGTGTTACATACAGTGCCATTGCTTGACGGCAGAAAGAAACAATAAGATTATCTAGTTTATTATTTGAAATGTTTTGATCATGTTCTAAAACAAGAGTAAGTAACAAACTCTGGAGATGGATATAATCTCTTTACCACATACTATACCAAGTTATACAGTTGTCAATATAAAACGTGTGTTTTGTTGGGAAGGGTGACTCCACTGAGTATTTTTATGAGAGCTGAAAATCCTTGCCAAAACATGAAAGACTGAACCTACAATGCCTCATTACCAAAATATATATTAAATGCATCAGAAATAGTTTCTTTCATCCTATAAAGTCATGCTGACAACTAGTTTGTGTAGATAGAATACGTCACATCAAAAGTTAACATGATGATATAGTGGTGAGACCTCAAAGTAAATAAGAAGCTGTTCCTCTAAAGATCTGAGATTTTTTTTGATTACATAGAAACATAACCACTAAATAAACATGCCAAGCACTTAAATTACCAAAATTCCATTTATTCAACAAGTTTCAAGTTCTAAAACTAAGTTCTAAAACTCCTTACGCATATCTAAAATCAGCACTAACAAGCACTTCCTTGTATACTTCCTAATATAGTCACATAATCTATTGTAGTCACATGATGCATTTCAAAATCAACACAAGTATGTCAAATTAGTTTAAAATTATATAAAACACAGTTTATAAAATAAATAACCATAAAATGTAGATGTAAAAATGTGAATAAAAAGATATATCACAATTATTAACATTGTTCTATACAAGCATATCATACTTTCGTATGCTTGTCATTAACAAGTGGTTTTTAAAAAGACGTCCATTCAGGCCTGGATGCATATGTACTCACAGTCATAGTATCCAACAAAACTCATCTAGCTCAGTATTATGCAAAATATTACAGCCACAAAAGTTTTCCTGGGCTACTTGTAAAATACAGAATTTGAAGTTATGTTCAATACCACTATCAACTATATGTTTATACAGGGCATTAGTCAATATCTGTCTTTTCATTTATGATATATGGTTACTGATATGGTCTTTTAGTCTTTCATTAATTTTGCTACTTAGTAGGCATCACAGCATGCACACAAAGCCATATAGACCAAATTCTTAGTATTGCAATTCCCTGTTACTCTTATCTCAAAACTCTAACCACTCACTGGATGAACAAATACCTTATCAGTACAAATATGTTTACAGAAAACACAGTTCCCATACATTGTGGTACCTTTCTCAATTGTATTAAAATTATTGGAGTTATGTGGTTGTCCCTTATAACAAAGAAGCTGCTTTAAATTAACATTTCTCTTATACCCAAATTGTGGTCTGTTAGAGATGGTCATTCTGGTACATCTTGCAAAATGTGCCAATATTTGTTCATAATATGTCTAACCATATTTGCATTTCTTGTTATATGTTACAATATGTCTAACCATATTTGTATTTGTTGTTATATGTTAACATGCATCTTATTGTATTCTTCTGTCTAGTACCAGTTTGGTTCCTGTCATTACTAGACTTATAAAAAAAAAATCTAGCGTCAGCTTGTGTGGCTCAAAGGACTAGAGCGATTAGCTTGTGTGATGGCATTCATGGTTCTAATCTTGAACTATCCACTTCTTTAGGGGTGACAGGTGCTGACTGAGGTTTCTTTTTTAGGAATAAACTCTTGGCTAGGCTTGTAAGGGCCCCAGGGCCATTAGCCTAGAAACTTCCTATGATAATATGATCAGTAGAATGTTTCTTCATAACTTCATTAACATTATTTTCAACCATATGGGTATCATGCATGTGAAGATAGGTGAAGGCTACCAGCTTAGCCAAATAGAATTTTGTAGATAATTCTGTCATTTGTAAATATTAATGTAAGCCACAGGCTTATTCTCTTAAATTTGAAAAGACTGCATTGGATCTTGAACTCCAAAAATGTAACAATGGTGCACTCTGTTGTAAGAAATCTAAGTCAAGCATTTTATGACTGTCTTTGATGTCAAACTTCAGAGCCGATATATCTAGAGGGAGGCATCCTGCCTATTATTTTAAGACCAGAGTTGATGGCTAGAATTTGCATGTATAAATGTCCTTTATTGCTCTCGTTTCTGACCAGGTGTAAAGAATGTAAATGTAGATGTTCTTTGTGTTTCACTGTTGCAGTCATTACATTTGGGTAATCCTGCTGTCAGGTTGCCATCAGTCGGCCTGAATTCCAAAGTCTTGGGTCCTGCATCGGCTGATGTCACCCCTTCCCCTGACATCAGGTCGTCAGGGGTATAAAAGAAGCAGCCGATGCCATTTCTTCAGTCTTTCTTGCCACGCGGTGCCCGAAGCAGAAGCAGTTCGCAAGTGCCGGTCAGCTGACTCCTGAGATTTTCGTGTTTTAGTTTCAAATCTGAAGTCTTCATTAAAAGCTAAGTACCCCATTGGGGAAACTTTTTTCTTGCTCCAGACCGATGTCATAAAAAGTTAATAATTGTATTTCTTGTGGGAAGCAAATACCTCATAAGGACTTTCATTCTTACTGTATTCCTTGCCTAGGCCCTGACCACGACATTTCAAGTTGTCGGTTTTGTGCTAGATTTAACCAACGGACTATTAAGCGTCGGTACGATTTTGCATTAAGCTATTTTGGGCAAAGATTTAATTATACAATGTCGTTGGATAGCCATCCGACTACCGGAGTTCACAAAAAATGCAAAGAAAAAGACAGGCTACCGAGGTCCAAAACCGACGACGAAGCTTCTGCTAAGCCAGTCGCCGTTTCGCCGGTTCTCAATGAGGTGCTTTCGCAGCCCCTGATGCCCGCTACTTTAGAGTCGCAGGCCGCTACCGAATCCCATGTGGAGTCGGTCAGGCCGCTGGAAACTCAAGGTATTGAAGCCTCGGAAACTATTCCCTCAGATGGGTCCGGAGCCGCTGAGCAGGAATCGGCTTTTGAGGGTGTATTCAGACCTAAGCAATTATACATTGAACCAACTTCAGCTTCAAAGGCAAAGACTAAAGCACCTTTAAAGGCAAAGAAACAAGTTCATCAGCCACATGGACAAGCCTCCATGCTCAAAAAACAGATGCTCAAAATGGATGAAGACTTAATTACCTTGCTCAGGGGTTCCCATCCCCCTCCTGATAAGAGGCCTAGGCAAGAGACAGACTACGAATCTTCAGATTAGGTTTCCATTTCCTCTGATTCCTCTTCTGATCAGGAATAGTCACTTCCCCCCTATGAGGATTCTGATGCTGAAGAATCTATTCCTTCAGCTTCTCCTCCTGAGGACTACTCTTTTGGGGAAACTTGCATACCATGAGGGAACATTTCCACTGGGAGAGCCAAGATTTTTCAGAATCTAAGAAGAGGCTCAGGGACTTTCTTTTACTACCTCAACACAGGCCTCTAGCTATTCCACCTGTGTTAGACATTGTAGATGGTGTATTTTCAGAGTCTAGTTTGACACCTGACTCCTTACCTCCAGCTCCTGTTAAGCCTGACAAATACTACAGGGTTCCTGACTCTCATAATTCCTTTTCAAAAACCCTGATGCAGACCCAGAAACTATTTCTCAGGGTCCCAAAGGGGTTAAGGCTTCCACTGCAAAAAACCCTACCCCCTCTGATAGAGATTCTAGGGCACTGGATAGATTTACACATCTGCTGCCTTGGCTATAAGGGCCTTAAACTGACAGTTTCCTATGCTCAAATATCAGCAATATGTCATGACACTGCTTAAACAGAAAATGTTGGTAAATTCTGAATGTGCAGAAAACAAAGAAATGCAGGATTTATTGCAAACAGCTGAACAAGTTGGAAAGCATACTTTGCAATGTGGTTTTGATTCTTTGGAGGCCTCCTGCAGGGCCGCTGTTACAGGTTCTGTAATTAGGAGGCATGCTTGGTAAAAGTAACAAAATCTGCCTGATCATGTCAAAGTTAATTATTAGATGCACGATTACAGCATGATACCTTGTTTGGTGTTAAGGCAGAAGAAGTGTTAAAGAAAATGGAGGACAAAGCTAAATCTATGCAAACGGTCAAAGATTTCTTACAGGTACAGCCACCTAGGTTTAGCAGACACTGGCCTACAAAGAATTGGTCCTTTCCAGTGTCAGACAGACCTCAAAGGGACAGATCCAGATGCCCTACAGGCAGATCCCAGCCGCAAGGTTAGTACAGGTCTAAGCAATGGGGTGCTTTTACCTCCAAAAGTGGAGAAGACAAATCACAACCATACAGGAAACAGTCCCAATGACTTCCACCTGCCTGCACCAAGCACTTATCTTCTGGCAGCACCCTTAGGGGGAAAAATAGCACTTGTGTCTCAAAATTGGCACATTACAACCCAGGACAAATGGGTTCTAGACATAGTATCACAAGGCTACAAGTTTCACTTCCATACCCTGCCAAGGGCAAACAGTTGGCCAGACCTGCCAAAAAATCAATGGGCAGAGGCACAAAAACAAGTCTCATCCCTCATGGCCATGGGGGCCATTCAACAAGTACCAGAGTAAGAGCAGGGACAAGGATTTTACTCAAGACTGTCCTTGGTACCCAGAAAGGATAAAGCCTGGTGACCAACACTGGACTTATCTATTTTGAACACATTCCTGGATATACCAAAATTCAAGATGTTGACTTTGCAGCAGCTTCTGCCCATGCTGGGCAAGAATGCTTGGCTTGTAACTTTAGACCTAAAAGAGGCATACCTGCATGTCCCAGTCAGACAATCATGCAGAAGATACCTCAGATTCAAGGCTGGCTCAATGCATTACCAATTCTCTGCACTGCCCTTTGGCTTATCTACTGCACCCAGGGTCTTTACAAAGTGTCTGGCACCAGTAATTGCATTCTGCAGACAAAGAGGAATACAAATATATCCTTACTTGGATGACTGTCTAATTCAAGCAGAAAACAAGGACATTCTTCTACCACATCTGGCGTTTGTGAAAAGACTTCTAACATGCCTAGGGTATACAGTCAATGAAAAGAAATCAAAACTAGTACCCTCTCAAGAGATAATATTCCTGGGTGCAAGCTTAAATACAACTGCCCAGATGGCTTATCTCATGCCAGACAAACAAAGGCAACTGACTACCTATTTCAAAATGTTGGCCACAGAGGCCCAGTTATCTGCAAGAAAAATTCTGCAGGCTTTGGGCTTCATGGCATCCTGCATCCTACTAATTCCATATACAAGACTGCATATGAGGAAACTTCAATGGTACCTAAAAAGTGTTTGGACTCAACATTGCCACAGCCTGGAAATAATGATTACTCTCATTCCCTGCCTGTAACAGGAGTTTCGATGGTGGGCGAAGGCTTGTCACCAGAACAAGGGACAGCCTTTCACATTACCCCCAGCCAGGCAGACACTAACAACGGATGCATCAGATTATGCCTGGGGGGCCCACATGGCAGAAAGATGCATTCAGGGCACATGGTCCTCAAACCAAATGCATCTACATATCAATCAAAAAGAGATGCTAGCTGTTCAAAATGCCCTGACAGCCTTCAAGGACCTACTTCATCCGGACAACTACCTTTAAAGACAGACAACACCACAGTTATGTGGTATATAAACAAGCAGGGGGGGCGCACATTCTTACCCCCTTTGCAGACTAGCCATGACTTTGTGGGACACAGCATTGACTTACCAAGTACATCTGCAGGCACAATTCCTGCCAGGAAAGAAAAATACTCTGGTAGACGAACTAAGCAGAAACCTCATGGATCCCCACGAGTGGCAGCTGTATCCACAAGTCTTCAGCATGATAACAAGGAAATGGGGATGCCTGGACATAGATCTATTTGCCTCTCCTCACAAATACCAACTAAAAAGATTTTGCACAAGGACTTATCACAGACAAGCATGGAAAGTGGATGCCCTATCTTTCAGTTGGAAAAACATAATACCCTTCCTCCACTGCCTCTCCTCCCAAAGGTACTCCTAAAGGTCAGACAAGAGAAGCCAAAGATGATACTGATTGCCCCAGACTGGCCCCGCCAGTACTGGTATCCACTCCTAAGGAACTTGTCTCAATGCCCAAATTGGACCTTACCTCAAATACCTCATCTACTGTCCCAGCAAAACAATCAGATCCTGCACAACCAACTCAGGACATTAAACCTGGCAGCATGGTGGATAATGTAGTCATACAAAACACACCTCTCAGTAAAGCTGTGATGGATGTCATTTTGGAAGCCAGAAGGCCTAGTACTAGAAAATCTTATGCTGGAAAATGGAAAAGATTCTGTGCTTGAAACCAGGCACAAGGAACTGATACAGCTGTACCAAATATTCCTCAGATTTTGCAATACTTAACTGAGATGTTGGACAAGGCCTATCTTTTTCATCAATTAAAATTCATGCCTCTGCCATTTTGCTTCATTACAATACAGAGCCACCAATCTTTTCTCATCCTTTGTTAAGGCAGTACCTCAGAGGAGCCAAAAACTTAAAGCCTCCAAGGAGATCACCAATACCTGCATGGGACCTCAACTATGTCTTGGAAAAACTCATCCTGCCTCCTTTTGAGCCAGCTGCTACTGCTGATATAAAGTTTTTATCTTGGAAAACAGCTCTGCTCCTAGCAATAACTTCTGCAAGATGAGATTCAGAGCTACAGGCACTCATGGCTGTGGAACCTTTTATAATTTTTTATCCAGACAAGTTTTCTTTGACGACAAACCCAACATTTATGCCTAAGTTGGTGTCCAGTGTGGCTCTTAACCAAACTATTCATCTGCCAACTTTTTATCCAAATCCACAGAACAAGGGGGAGAGAATTTTGCATTTTTTGGACGTACACATGCAGCTTAGATTCTACTTGGACAGAACCAAAGTTTTCAGAAAGACAGAGCAATTACTAGTGGTATATGCTGCAGGATCCCAAGGAAAGGCTATCTCAAAGCAGACTATTTCAAAGTGGATAGGCCACTGCATTCATTTCTGCTATTCACAGCATGGCAAGCCAATGCCTAAGGGCATTAAGCCACATTCAACCAGAGCTGCAGCCACTTCAGCAGCCTTTTTTCTGGGGAGTACCAACCAAAGACATTTTAGAGGCTGCTACTTGGAGTTCAGTTCATACCTTTACAAAGCACTATCATCTGCCACTCTACTCTAAATCCAGGGCAGGCTTTGCCACTGCAGTTCTGCAGGGCCTCATAGCCGCTCCTAATGCTGTTTATCTCCAGCCTTCCAACCATAGCTTTGGGACTCTACCCAAATGTAGTGACTGCAACAGTGAAACACGAAGAACATAGTACAGTTGTGTACACTTACCATAAATGTAGATGTTTGAGTGTATTCACTGTTGCAGTCCAGGTTACCCACACACCAAACCCCTTTTTCCTGCTGGAACTTATCTTTCCTTCTCTGTTTTATACAACCTATGAGGTGTATTTGCTTGTAGATGAAGGTAAACTTTATATTGGTGCATGTAATTTTATATATATATAAATTTTGGCTACCCTTTTAGGGGGCACCTGACATCTGAGGCAAACTGAAGAAAATGGCGCTGGCTTCTTCTTTCATACCCCTGACGACCTGACGTCAGGGAAGGGGTGACAGCAGCCGACACAGGACACAAGACTTTGGAATTCAGGCCAACTGAGGGCAACCTGCCAGCAGGATTCCCCAAATGTAATGACTGCAACATTGAATACACTCGAGCATCTACATTTATGGTAAGTGTACACATCTGTACTTTTCTGTTAGCCTGGGAACACCAGACAAGTGTGAAGAATGATGTCATGTGAAGCAGCTCTATGTGATCAACTTAAAGAGAGTCAGAGAGCTCAGAGCATTTTGTCTTGAGAACATCTGACATCACCAGCACTGCTTTGCTCTATATGTAAGTTATTTAGAACTGGGTTTTCTCTTAGATATAGCTAGGAAATAGGAAGATTAGATTAGTTTGTTTTTCTGTGATGTCTATTTTTGTTATGTATTATTTTAAGTATTTCTCTGATCTCTGAACTCTTGACTAGCACTGTGTAGTAAGAAGTATTGTCTAGTGTTTTATTATTTATTATTAAATATTTTTAAACCTTTCAACTGTGGCTGTTTTGTATAGAGATAATTTAAGCTCTTAAGAGTACTTGAATGTCTTTGGTAAAACTGTACAATAATAGCTTTAGCCCTGGGCTACACTACCTATTTGGATAATAATATTGCACAGTAATAATTGGACACCCTTTAGCAAGAGCCTTTTTAGTAGCTGATAGAAGCTGGTGGTGGCAGTTTGATACTACCTTATAATCTGACAGTAGGGGGCATAGCTGGAGAAACTGTACCAGCCTTCCCCAGGAGTGTCTGTGTGTTTGTATATAACTCATATCTCAAAGTGTGTGTGAGTGTGTGTGTGTGTGTGTGTGTGTGTGTATGTGTGTGTGTGTGTGTGTGTGTGTGTGTGTGTGTGTGTGTGTGTGTGTGTGTGTGTGTGTGTGTGTGTCAGCTACTTGGGCAGGGACATGAAGCACTGGTATGACAGAGAGGGTAGTGGAGAATTTGGCTTGCCTACTCGGCTGGAATCTTAACCCTATAGCTGTGCCAGTGGGGAGTCTTACTGGGGACCTGGAGAGAAAGGGAGAAACCAGCCCCAGACGGACTGTGATCTCTTGTGTGCTCTTAAGGGAAATTGTACTTTACCATGTTTGTATTTATTATCGTTTCCCTATATGGATGCCCCTCACTGGTGTTGTTGCTGAGGATGGAGTCTCCTTGATTGCTGGGCCAGTGCACGGGTATCACAATACCCTTTTTAATAAAGTCATTTGCTACCTTTCTTAGTTGTTCTCCATCAGATCATTGGATGTATTCAGTCGAGCTACCCTCATCATCTGGTTCTTAATAATGTTGTTAAAAATAAACTGTGGCTACATGCTATTTCTGTGTAAATAAGAATTAAATGTTATAGGTTTCTGGTGCAATGTAGTGCCCTGTATACCGTTAACCTTTTTGTATATTGTAACATCAAGAAAGTCAATGTGTCTATCTGATATATTTTTCTTAAACTTCAAAAAGCTAGATGTACTTGAATATATATTTAAAAAACTCATCAAACAGCTCTACATTGCCATTCTACACTAAAAACAAATCACCCAGAAACAGTCAATAAAAAGGGACATTTCTGTTAAATAGGTTTACATCAGTAAAAATACTCTGCATATTCTAATAAAAACTCTTTAACTGTCTCAACAGCAACATCATTGGGTATCATCGTAAATAATGAATCAACATCCAATCTAACAAAATAACGTGTCGACCTTATAACATTTAGACCAGCTATGCAGCTGTTGTAAAAACTGAGTTATATCTTTAATAATAGTACCAGTCTTTTCAAACCCCTCTCTAAGCTGAGTCTCTAAAAAATGTGAAATGGGGTCAGTGACCCAACCGTTGGCTGAACCAATAGGTCTAAGTGGAGGATTAGTTTCAGACATGCATAGTTTTGGTATACCATATATGAATGCTGTCTTAGGATGTTTAACTAGTAAATAATCACATCATTCTTTAGATATTTTACCTTCATCCATGTATCTATGTAAAATATTATGAATTTTATTAATTTTAGCCATTATCTTTGCACATTCACATTTAGAATGCATTCATAGTCTACATTAGCTAGCATTTCATTCATACAATCTATGTAGCATGCCGTATCAAGTACAGCTATTCCCCCACCTTCATCTACATTCTTTATAGTAATTTCAGAATTATTCAAATGGGTTTTAAAGGCATTATATTCCTTAATGGTAAGGTTATAAAAAGTATTATTTTGCTTATAACAAGTATCATAAATCTCAGGGGTCAACAGCACATTCAAAAACATGGATAACTGTATTATTCATTGCTACAAATGTGCTGGAACATTTGTTAGTTCTTTCATTATCAGCATAGTTGTTAGAGGAAACAAACAATGCCTTTAAATTAAGTATTCAAACAAAATATTTAAATTCAGCAATAGTTCTAGAAATGTCAACAGTAATTGCTAGAATAAATGCCAAACCTTTACTCAAAATGCTTAACTCACATTCATTTAAAGATTATTTAGATAAATTAAATACCATTTTTAGATTTTTGTTTGGATCTTCATTCTTGGCCAGTGGAATAGACTCTTTTGGTGTGATCTATTGCGCTGTTTCTCCTTCAGCTACCGAGTTTCTGGTAAGGGCAAAGGTTTCTCCAAAAAAGGAAATTCAATTGAATCATGAGCTCTGATGGCATTATTATCAACAAAAGTTTGCTGTTCATGTCCATTAGATGTTGTTAAAGTATTAGTGTTCAAAATACAAAGTGGAGTTGTACACGGTAATGGCAGAACAGGAAGAGGAAGTGATCTCATACTGTTATCTGTACATGGTAAAGGCTCAACAGGAATAACAACTGGCTTCACATCATTGTCTGTCAAATTAGATGTATTCAGAGGTGGGACTATGGTATGTGATGTCACTGATTGTATTAACAACAGAACAGTTCCTGAGCAGAGTGTTCACGTTGCTCATTTGATGTTAATCTAGTGTGATTTAGAGATGAATTTCTTTCATTTTTCCAGACAATGACATTACCCTTCTTAAAGTCATTTATTTCTCTGCAAAGTTTTCTCGTTAGTTTCTATCAGTCTCTTCTCAAATATAGAAATGTGCTCACAAACTTCATACAGGAAGTCATTATAAGCATTTTGTTCCACAGCAGACATTAACTCGGTGTATAGAGTTTCAGTTTCAGCCCTCAGATCTAGCTCTATTGGCTTGAAGAAGGCATTCATCAACTCCATATACTTAAAGGAGCAGCTTAAATTAATAAGCTGCCACTTTCTTAATAAATCAGGGTATTTGTTACAGTAAGTGGGCATTTTTAGTACCCTGAGTCCATGTGGGATTACTTCATCTGCAAATATGTAGTAAAACGTAATTGTTACCATTCCATTGCAGCTTCTTAAATTGACAAGCACAGTCTTCATATTGTTTCAGTTTTACCTTAAATTATTCAAAAGAATCAGTACCTTGATTAATATGAATATCGGGTTGCTGCCATTCCACATCCAGTGGACCAAGTAAAGATTTCGAAGATATCTCTACCAGTTCAGACTGCTTTTTGGCGTTGTTTTTTTGAAAACCCTTGATATTTTTGTTCAATACCTATAATAACATCATTTTGTTATTTTGGCTGTAGAGAAAAGCTGAGGAAACAGTGAAACTAAAAAATGAGACGGCACACTTTAATTTGCAATATCACTTAAAACCTTATAATGAGGAGTATAACTAGAAAGGAAATTAACTGTAAAACATAGATTCTTCCAAACATGACCGATACACTTTTTAAGTGTATCAATGTTTACTTCACATCCATCCTTGTTTTCCCCTTTACCCCTTCTCAGCCAATCACATGCCCTCTTAAAAGACTCTGCAGATTCCCATTACACCATCTATTCAGGTATTATATTCCATGTATACATTTCTGTGGGAAGAAGTGCACTCACACATCCAAGTAATAGTTTGATCTTTAATCCTTTTCCAGTGCACCCTTCTCCTTTCACTTTCTTTCCCGCTCAGGATGTTGCCTTCACATCTCATGTACTCTACATTATCTTATATCCACTTAGTATGTCCATTTTTTTCCTAGTCTCCAGTGTGAGTAATCTAGTTCTTTTAGGCTCTGGTTATATCCTTTCCATCAATGCCACACACTATTTTGAAGATTTTTTTCCTCTGGATTTTTTCTAGAGGTTTAATGTCCTTATCCTTATATGGCCTTCAGAAATATACACAGTAGTCAAGTTATTGCCTGGTCAGAGCCCCGTAGCAGGGGAAAATGGATAAAATCCAACAGTTGGTTGGTTGCTCTCCCTGCCTTGTTATTCTTCTCCTGATAAAACAGAGCAGGTGTGATTAACATAATCCAAACCTTTTTGCTTCTCTTTTGTTTTCAGTTCCACATCTCTCAGCAGATATAACCTGCCAGATGTGTTTCAGTTAGAGGTAATATTTCATATTTGTCCATACCAAAGTCCAGCTGCACAATGTCATCTTTATGTCAATATTTTTGAATCCTATCTTAGAAGATTTCCATCCAATAGTGCTGCATCTAACTGTGCATCATCAGTGAGGAACTTTTTCATGTTCATGTTCCTTCATACATGTGATCCAGCAGTATACTGAGGAGTACAGCACCCAGAATCCACTCCTCATATACTCCAGTAACCACATTGTTTAGGCCAGATATTGTCCATCTCATCACAATTCAGTGTGTCTTATAATACCATCATGCGCCAATCAAATTCATTATTCTTGATCCTACCTCCAACAGCCACTTGTGTGGCACTAAGTCGAAGATGTTGGTGAAATCTTCATATGCCACAAGTGCTCATCTGCTTCTGTCAAATTCTTCTGTAATGCAATCATGAAACTGGATCAGGCTTGATTGACAGTTTCTTCTGGCCATCAAAGAAAGTTGATTATACCTCTGTTGGTTACTATCCTGGAAATGTTTGCCCTCTGAGAAAACACCCAGTCCTTCTCTCAGGAGTATCTCCATAACTTTTTGTAATCCTTCCATTAAGCCAGCAGGCCTGTAGTTCCCAGAATTTTTCATGGTCCTCTCTTATACAAGGTTACTACACTTGGTGTTTTCCTCTCCTCATGCCTTTTTGCAGTGGATAGTAATGTGCCGAAGGCGCATTCCGTGATCAGCCAAAATACTAGCCATATTCCAAATGGTATTGGATGATAGCCCATCAAGTCACTATGCTTTGTTCTTTTTTAGGAAGTTCATGTTTGTCAGTCTGTCCCTCTGTCTCTCTCTCTCTCTCTCTCTCTCTTTCTCTTTCTTTCTCTCCCTGGTGTCAGTCTATTTCTCTTTCCAATCTGCAGTATTTCCTTCTCAGAATGACATTCTCCCTTGCTTTCCTGTGTAAAAATTGAAGCAAAGTCTACTAATTCTCATTCTTCTATGATCTACCTCCCATCTTTACTTTTCAAGGTCAGATCTGCCCCCTCCATAACAGATGCTATTCTCTGCTCAACACTTTCTGTCAGTGCCATGCAGCTATGCTCTATCACTCATGTTTTTTTTTTTCCTTTGGTCCCTTGCTATGTGTGTTAACTTTCTTAACAAACTTGCCTAATCTGTCTTGAACCAAAGTCGCTATGCTGTTGCATTCCAAACCCTCTCTATTTTCCCCACATTCTCAAGCAAACTCAATGACTGTAAACTCTTTTGACATGAGGACATTTTTTTAAAAAAACTTTAAAGGCATCCGAAATGTTTTCCATGTATCAGCTTATTTTTTTATCCTGAATTAAGTAATTGCTATATCAAGTTTCTCCCAGGACAGTTATCCGAAGTCAGCTACTTCAAGTTTCAGTAACTGCATTTGTTGATTCCTTACTTTACTTCTATAAGCAGATTCATTTAACCAGTGCACATTGATTGGGCTTTTACAATAGCTACTTACATACTCAAACACAGTCTGTCTCATAGATTTCCACAGTAGCTTATTACATGTATAGTCATAGATTGCCATTGTTATTTGGTCAGCCAAAAATCCCTTTTTACCCCTAGTAGTGCTCTATCTTGATTTACTATTTTCTACAGCTCATACATAAACTTTTAGTTTATTATAAACACGAGTGCTGGAACATCCAAATCAGTCCAGAAAACTGATCAGACCAGCCATTTAGACAAACAGCTTCATTTTTGATGAACAGTGTTAGGTTTATTTTTTACAATCTTTGCAATCGGACTGTGAAATTACCAAAAGTTTTGGTATGTGTCAGTTGTGCTAAAAACACAGATTACTAATCAATGTTCCTCAGCTCAATTCCATTCTTCTGTTCTTCAGAAAATATATCAATGAACAGTATGTTTTCAATCCTTTATCATTCTGTACTTCAGGAAAGAGGCAGCATCTGAGGTTAAATATGATATATTATGAAATGAATCAAGTTGGAACAGCAAAAAAAAAACAATTAACTTTCACAACACTGTATTGTTCAAGAAAAAAAGCATTCAAACTGAGACCTGTAACAGCATAGGTCAGCTGGTGTTAAATGACTAAGTAACAGATTACAGTAGGTCAGTCAGCATAGGTCAGCTGGCGTTAAATGACTAAGTAACAGATTAGAGTAGGTCAGTCAGCATAGGTCAGCTGGCGTTAAATGACTAAGTAACAGATTGCAGTAGGTCAGTCAGCATAGGTCAGCTGGTGTTAAATGACTAAGTAACAGATTACAGTAGGTCAGTCAGCATAGGTCAGCTGGTGTTAAATGACTAAGTAACAGATTACAGTAGGTCAGTCAGCATAGATCAGCTGGTGTTAAATGACTAAGTAACAGATTACAGTAGGTCAGTCAGCATAGGTCAGCTGGCGTTAAATGACTAAGTAACAGATTACAGTAGGTCAGTCAGCATAGGTCAGCTGGCATTAAATGACTAAGTAACAGATTACAGTAGGTCAGTCAGCATAGGTCAGCTTGTGTTAAATGACTAAGTAACAGATTACAGTAGGTCAGTATCTATATTGCACAGGGTTTTTTCATCACGAAAGCTGATATGACTTTCTCGTTCCTATGAGAAATAGAAAAGCCTCAAAGTGATGTGCAAGTATGTCATCTTTGATGGATTAAGTTTGTATTATATATTAGTTTGACAGTTTTGCTTTACTTTCTTTTCTCCTCTTTGTCCAGAATTATCCTATTCCTTGCCACATTTGCAGAAAAAAAAACTATTTTGTTTTCATTCTCATTCTCAGGAGAAAACATTTCTATTTTATAGTTCATTGAAGTCCAGTATTCTTGTCATTTAAAATGGAAGTCACGGTACAAAATGGAAGCCCAGGAGCCATATTTAATTTATATAAATCATATGAAATCTACCACCTCCTCAGTGAGTTATATTTTATTAATACATTTACATTTTAATAAGGATTTCAACTGTAATTTCATATTCTTCAGTTTTAGCACTATTTATAAGTCTGGTGCTATAAAGAAATGGCAATCTTGTAAGATCTACCTGTGTTTGCTTCTGTATTAAGCATTAGCTTACAACATTTGTATCTTTTAACATTTTGACTGAAACACATCAGAAATGTTAATATTTTCTTTAAATGAACCTAGAAGGTGTACAGAAGATTTAACAGCATGTATCTACAGCTAGAAGGAGATTTTGTATCAAAACACATTTTTTCAAGAATGCATGGAATGCATAAAAAAGTAATTTAGACTTTATGAAACGTATACAGGAAATAACATCGCTGTCCTTTTCAGGCCTAAATATTGATGGCTACTACAAGAATTGCCATGGACACACTCAAAAGAAATACAAGCTCTTGATAGTGTATACTGTCTGAAATTTTAGATTAATTTAGTTAACTGCCTCTGAATGGGAGTGATATGTGAAACTGAAGTCCTAGTTAGTAGACGTATAGATGAATGTTAAAGCTCACTTTGAAGTTATCAAAACGCATAGAGACATTTCCCCAGAGTTCCATACATATTTTAGTTAGTCCATATAAGTTGTACCTTCCATCATTCTGAAAGTTGGTCATAGGCCTAATGGGATCAATTTGGTTAGTGAAAAATAAAAAGTAAATAAATAATCAAGTAAATCAAATAGGAATAGGTAAATAAATAGATGAGTAACTGATCTGTAGACTCAGATAAGCACTGATGCCTTAATTATTGGACACATTTGGAGCATACCTCTAAACGTTCCCTATTTTTGGCTCAAAACTTTGGTCTCATGTACTACAGTTAGTGATGCTTTGAAGAAAAGGCCTTGAGGATTATAGTTATAGACTTCTTTTACTTTAGAGAAAGCAAGTTAAATTATGTACCCTTATTTTTCTCAAGTTTATAAGTAAGTGGTGCCAATATTTAAAAAGTATTCTGGAACATGTTTAGATTTTTTTCCCAATTCTGGTGCTGAAAGATTGTAAACTTTGTCTTGTCCAGTTCCACGTTAAATATGAAGCTGTCCTTCCAGTCTAAAGTCCACTAATCTAGTTACAGTGATGGATAAGAAAAAAATGACTGCATATTACAAAAGTTACTACCAAAGAAAAGAAAGATATATAAAATATTAGAAAGTGGTAGTTTTAGGCAGCATACATATTTAATGTATGTTCATAAATGTCCTGTATGTTCATAGTATTAATATCTTCTTCCTGCCTCATAAACTGCATTAGTGTAACTGTGCAATTACCCACTCAAGAGTTGTCTTTTTGCAGTTGTAGGGCATATTAATGCATTGTCAAACACATAACAAAAATGTTGAATATTATGGTTAAAAATGTGTCTAGAATGTTACTAAATCAAATGGTTATGTATACATTTCCTAAAAGACATGAGGCTTGCTGTTTACTATCTGAATGGATTCTGTAAAGAGAGAGGCACTAACATACTGTTCAAAACTGAAGAGCAACATTTTCTTATTAAAATATGTGCCTCTTTTTGTCTCATGAGAGACAGAGATATTACTGATGTGTAAATAAAAGGAGATCTAGGGTCCCTGCTACTGTATGACAGATATATCAAGTGATTTGATTTTATTTCTGTTAGACAATTGCTGCAGCAATATATGGGTCAAAGTTTGCATTCTACATTTAGCTATTTTAGGGTTACCTATATTACCTTAAGGGTTTTCTTACTAAATTCAATACCCAGATATCCCTCTTAAATGTGTTCACTTATCTTAAACAGTAATATAGCTCATCATTTTTCTCTCTAGGTGGCAAAGAAAAGTGAAGGAAATACCAAAGTTAAGAAAAACTTAATGAGAGAAATCAGATGCAAATCTGATACCATGAGCAACATGACCTTGCTAGAGTTCATCAAAAGTAAGATTCTTGTTTAGTTTTTTTTTTTTTTTAATTTGTAGTTTAATCATCCATTTTACAGAAGTGCACAGATAGTTTGAAAAGGTCATGTTAAGAAAAATGATCTTATATTATAATTTGATTGTATATGTCCTTGAGAGAAAAGCTTGAGAAGTCCTCACAGATCAAAAGTATAAGGTAAAGGATTCCAAAATATCTGGTAATGTTGACATCCATTACTTTAAGAAGACAAAAATATAATAAATGCTATAAACAAAATATCAAAGTATTGTATTTTCTGCTGTTCAAGAGGAGTATTGGTTATAAAGTGAGTAGTGGGAAATGTTATATTATTTTAGCTATGAAGACTAACAGTGGTTATCACAATCTTGTAGTGTCGAATCCACCGAACTGTGGGTTACCTGGTTGTATTGTTATTTAATATTGTAGTATAATTCAAAATGTGGCTTCCTTTGTGTAAGGAATCAAAATGTGGCACCTCTTTTAATCTTGAAGTGAGACTGTAGCAATACATCACTCTTTCTGCAACACATTTTTATGACTTGTCTTAGTGAAATGCAAAATAAGGATGCAAGCAATGTTTCATCCAATGGCAGCAAGTGCTTAAAATGTTGTTTTCAACTCTAAAACTGATTTTGCTGATCACACAATGTAACTCTAAAGCTGATTTTTTGCTGATCACGCAATGGTGCTGAATTTTTGAATTCAGTGCTGTTAGAAAGCATAGTAAATGTAAGAGAGTCACTTCAGCTGAAAAAGAAATGCAAAAATCATCTTTTCTTGATCAGCTAAAAATATTTATTCTCAGTTAAGTTTCTGTCAACTTCAGAGCAATTGTAATCCAGCTTGTAGCAGTGGAATGTCATACTGAATTCTTACTGCCAGTAGGTTTCAATGAGTTAAGGGACATATGCATAAAATACATTCAAGCCATAAAAGCAGGCCACCATTTAAATGATCATACTGTATATAAAAATCTTAATCAGGTTGTCCAGCACTTACTAAGGCAACAATGTGGAAAGTAAAAGAGCAGAAGAGTTGATATCGCATTCACTATGACAGGGAAATGTGGCATTAAAGTGGTGTCTTTCAGGTAACGTTTAAAATTTGCAGACATATTTTTGCAGACACCTTTAATGATAAACAATTTAAGAAGGTCATAAAATGTCTCATTTAGTTCCCTTACACATTCAGTAGGCTGAAAGCACATCAGAACATGACCAAAGGTAGATAAGTAAATATCTGAACCTGAACTGGTTGCAGGAATAATAGTAGCTTGTGCAAGTAATTGTTAGTTGTTTCTACATAATGAACCTCACTGAATGGCTTTTAACTTTTGCACTCTATTTACTGTTTATTTCATTTGTGAAGGGGCTCCATCATCTATTACCCCCCCCCCCATTTTAAATTAGCTTTATTCAAGTGTGTTTAAGGGATTAACAGTAGCTGTTAAAAATTAAATTAATTGAAAATGCAGTTCATGGGCAGATGTAACTCATGGTTATGTTCTTAAAGCAAATCAATGCAAACATGTTACTTTCACCTGTTGTATGTAACAAATGCTCAGTTGTGAAACAGTACAAGATAATGTTTTATTATACTGATAGTTAAATGCTTTGAAAACAACAAGATGCAAAAAGAGTACCTTTGATGTGCAGTATATACAGACCGAACAAATGACTGACACCAGCCACACAGACTACACTTACAGCTTTATCTAATGGATGATCAAATTCTAGAATTAGCTGCCACAAGGGCCAGGTTAGCAAATATCTGACTTTGATTCTAGATCTCCACTCACCAGATACCATTGGGTTACTACTGCTCATACCTCTGAAGTCATACATATTTTCGGATACATCCTTCACTCGTTTTAGCCCTCAAAATCCTTCTTTTTTCTTTTAGGAAGGAAATTATTTAATGTGTCCCAGCAATGCTCTAATAAAGTAGAAAGTTATAACAGTCTGTAAACATTAGGAATTCAAATGCATTTGATTTGTTCCACCTTGCCCTACAATGTGCTAGCCTCAGTTTCATGTATGCATTAAATACTTTGGATAAAAAAATTGGCAAAATTAGCTGCTGCAGTTAGGCATGCATCAGTGAGTAACGCAGTCCCAGAAACCACCACAGCTGAGCTCTGATGTATGTACCAGTTATTATGGCTGTGTGCTCAACTTCAGTATCAGACAATTTGTGCAATTTTTCTCATATGTGTTGGAAGT
This sequence comes from Protopterus annectens, assembly GCF_019279795.1. NCBI lineage: Eukaryota > Metazoa > Chordata > Ceratodontiformes > Protopteridae > Protopterus > Protopterus annectens. Next base: position 896,644,967 of record NC_056735.1, read on the forward strand.
TATTTATATAATGATATTTTTATGTCTGTCTACTATCACAGGAAATATTTGTACATATCTAGGGAAGTAAGTCATGTGATCATGATTAAATTATAAATATGTGTGTTGTCCTGTGGTTTATTAGTTCTGATGAAGTCCTTTCTAGTAATGGACAAAAGTGCTAAACTAATAAAACACCTTTGGTTTATTATAAACTTGCAGTTAGATTCATATTTGTTTTACCTTTTGGTATGTTTTTGAGCAGTTTGGGTTGCCATCACTGCCAGTTTGCAGTTTATTTGCATTGTTAGATGGATTTAAGTTGAAAAGATTAAGAAGAGTTTGACCAAGTGGTGCAAGACACTCAGTATTAGACAGCTGGAAATATTATAATTTCCATGAAGCAAGTATTTCTGGCTTTCGATAATGTGGATATAACTTGGCCCAGATGATTTCCAGAGGAAGAGGTTGGTTGCTAATGAAGTTGCCATCTGTCTGCCTTGTGGACATGAAATTAGCACTAAGTTTTTCCATACGGATGTCAACAGTAACTTTGAGAACAGAGTGGGAGAGTCTACTGGAAATAAATTTGGAACAATAATGACAGTTGTTTCTAACTTTCCTAATGTAACTGAAACATGTTTTGTATCTGTATATGTAATATCTTTATAGGTGATAGCAATTCTGAATTCATACCTAGCCTTACACTCCTTGATGGTGTGCTTAAGAGTTTTACTTATTCGTTTTAATTCCCTTTTATATTGGGAGAATACATGAGAATTCCATCACACAGGCTTATGTTGAATTTGCTATTATTCATATCACAAATGGGAACATACACCTTGATGCATTTGTCAAAAAGGGAGTTTAATTTAGAGGAGTGTGCGACAGCATCAACAGGGTTATGTGGAAAACAGCAGCATTTGTATTTGCCAAAAGTATTTGTAAAATGGAGGAAGTTTGGTTTGGAATAATTGAAAATTACATTGATTTTTTTTGCATTTTAAAGTGTGTTTTAATGGAGAAGATTGCCCTTAAGTGGTCAGACTTTCATTAAGGAGGTCATTATATTATGGGTAGTACAGTAAAAGGAGAACTTGTTTAGAAGGTCAAAATGACTATCAGCTCTGGTGGGCGGGGAAAGAATTTAATCCGATTAAGGGAATTAGCAATAAGAAAAATGATACAGTTTTGAGTGTATAAGTTGCTAGTTGTAGAGGCATGCCTGTTTATTGTAAAATTAAATTCAGTCAAAGTAAGTACTTTCAATTTGAAGAATAGTTTTTTTTCAATCTCACTTTGGTAATCAACATACTTAAAGGAAGCATAAAAAGGACCTATAATTGGCAACAATATGGTACAAAGTTTTACTGAGGGTTACCGGCTTGTCTGCAAGTTCCAGTATGATACTGTGCATAAATTGTCACAAAAAAAACAGGATTTTAAAAATGTGTATATATCCCCATGGCTTCCTCTGGAACTGAATGCATGGTAAGCTCTGAAACCTGACAAGCAGTGGGTGCTATTTATGGCTTAAAGCCATGCATCGATGTGTACATCTTCAAAGAAGAGAGTAGCCTCATATTCACATTTTTTGTTCAAACATTTAGAAAAAAAATCAGTGCTGCACTAATATTTCTAAGTGGGTATGCCTTTGAGCTGAACTTTACCAAAAAAATAAATAAATAAAACACTGTGGGATTAACAAAGGCTTATCTAGTAAGCAAGCACCATGAGATGAGAGGTGTAGCCTATCCCTTGCCAAGCAAGAAGCTCTGTTAACCATCTCATCCCAGGCAGGCCCAAAAATTAAACAAGACCTAGCATTTTATTATTTCATTACCTCATTCTGTTTCTTATTCCCATTCACCACTCGTGCCACCCCCCCCCCTTTTCCTTACATTATGCACTCTTTGCCAGGAGAGCATATGCATAGGCATTATTTCATACTCCTTAATAATCATTTCACTATTTGTAAATATTTTTAGCTGACTGACCTATAACTTTGAGCAATTTCCTAACAAGTTTTACATTAGACATGAGAGCTGAAAGAAAACTCAGCAAGTATCTGCAATGGAAAAGTTTTTTTTTTTTTTAACGCACCTGAAGAATTGGTCAAAGATTCAATTCAAAAATCATAGAAGCAAAACATATTGACATTACAGAGTAGGAACTGGTATCGGGAAGTCATCTTATCTAAACTAAAAAAGTTTAGTAATTAACCACTGACGCATGAGTCACAGAAAAAAAAAACATAGTAGCATATTATATGAAGGTCTAATTACAGAAAATATGAATTTCTTTCTTTTCTTTTGGAAAACAGATACTCAAATAGGAACTGTTTATGTTCATAATTACAGCTGAATACTCAACATGTGCTAAATTGAGCTTCTAGCTCCAAGGCCAGCTTCTTTCTAATATTATCAGTTGTAATAGCAGCCATGACTGTCGGAACTTTCATGTTATTCCAGGCAGTAATGCCTGTGAATCTTCCAAATTACTTTTATACGGGTTAACATTGCATTCATCCAAAAATGCTTACTCAAACCAAGCAAAGCCAGCCTCTCTTCCTTTGGTAACTTGACTAATAAATACTTGCAATGTTATGAAGGTAATTGAGGGGGCCATTATTGGAAGGGCTTCCAATGCTCTCTGTAAAATTGTTGCAGCAAGATTTCCTGATTCAGCTTTATGGACTCCCACATATATGTATGGCCTTTACAGATATCAAATTTTGGTTTAATTTTTATGGACAATCCATACGTTTTGATGATGTTTTCAACCATGGAGACCATGGTAGCACTAAAACTAGTAGTTACAGTTGTACAACACATAGTGAAAAAAATGGCTTCAAGAGTAGTACTTCTAAAATAGTAGTTGTAAGATTATGGGATGGAGTGGAAAAAGCTTGAGAGATAAAGCAAGCATAAGAAAAGTGATAAAAAGGAGATAGATGGGGTAAGATAAGAAGATTACTATGAGTGGTAGTTGTGGAGGGTGGTGAGAGTATGATGGAAGGTGTAATAATCTGGGATTTGTTCAAGAATGGCATGAAAAGTATGTTTATCAAGTATTGTAAGCATGTAGATGGCAGAAGAGATTTTCATATTAGCCTGGAGCAGTACCTGTGCAAATCCAAGTAGTTAGTATGTAGTCCTTTAATCGTAGTTTGAAGGACTTGCTATTTTATATCATTCAGAGCTTGAGAGAGATTGAATTCCATATTTTAGAGAGGCAAGAGGAATATATGGCATCACCTATGGGGTTATTTGATTTCCTTACAGTCAGTAGCAATTGTTAACAGAGTGTAGAGACCTAGGGGGTGTGATAAGTTTATGTGAAGTAACTAGTCATGAATAAGTTAAGAAATGCCTTAGTCTAGCCACTGGAGTTGTTTTAGTGTGAGCAGTGCTATATCCTACACTGCTGATCTGGGGAAAATTTTATTGTTTGAGTAGGGAGGGCTGAAAGCATTGAAGTTTGACAAGTTCAGGAGCTGCTTAAAGGAGAGCTAGAATGAGAAAGGATTAAGCATTTTTTACTTTGGCTTGATCTGTTAGAAATGTTTTGCCTCTATAGAGATCTCCGAGTGTTTGGTGAGTTTTCTTTTTAGCTTACTTTGCATGATGGTTGAATTTTAAGTTTTTGTCTATAATAACCGCAAGTAACTTGATATGGATTACCAGTTCTATCCTAGTGTGGCCTGAGAAAGTAACTGAGAGAGTTTTTCTGGTCTGATAGTTGCTTTGAGGTAAAGATTAGTTTGGATTTTTTTGAGATTTAAGAATAGTTGTAAGTCAGTAAGCCAAGTCTTGTTGTGGGAGAGAGATTCTTGTGCAAGGTGTTGTAATTTGTCTAAGTTCTTGGTAGAGTGGATGTTTGTGGAGTCATCTGCATATCGGATGATTCTAGATTGTTTTGCTGATAAATGCAGATCATTTATAAATATGATGACTAATAACTGTCTTTTGGCTTTTTCCCGGTTAGGGGTCACCACAGCGGAACTCCGGTCCACTAATGATTGCAGTGAATTTTTATAGTGTCGAGTTACCAGCCCTGTGCCCAACCTTCAAAGAAGCCACACACACTCACACCTGCCTGCATGTCTTTAAATTCACTTGACAGCTGTGCCTAATATTGAGCCTTAGGGGGGATCAGCTGTAACTGGGAGAAAGCTAGAGATGTTATCTTGCCACTTTACTGTCTGTTCCCTGTTTGAGAGGTAGTTTCTAAACCAAGGCATAGAGAGGTCATGCATTCCTAGTGCAGCCAGTCTGGATAGCAAGTTTTGATTTGACATCCTATCAAAGTCTTTAGATAGATCTAAGAATATAGCTGAAAATGTTACCATTATTTCTTTGTCAGTTTACTAGTGACACTCAGGATGGCAGTTGTGGTGCTGTGATAAGGTCGGAAAACACCCTGAGGGAGAGAGTAGTGAATGGGCAGTGATATAATTAAGACGTTGAGTTTGATGACATTTATTGAATATATTAAACAAACTGAAAAGGATGGCTGTGGGTCTGCAGCTGGACAGATCAGTCAAATTTCCAACTTTGTGAAAGGGTATAATATAGGACTTTTTCCTACAGTGTACAGACATAGTTTTTGTTTAAGGATCTGTTTACTAAAATGAATACTGAGTAAGCAAGAGCTTTGGTGGCACTTTTCATGTATTTCTCAGGCAAATTGTTAGTCACATGAAATCCACAGGGTATAATAAATCTTTTTTTTTTTTCAAAACAGAAAAATAAGTCTAATAACTGTTCTAAATTGCTACCTTTCACAAAAGGTAAGCATCAAGACTATAAAGTAAATACAGTGTGCGCCCTGCCTTTAAAACTAATGAAATGTGGGGTAATAGCCATATTTGTTAAACACATTTTCTCAAGGCAGATTCCTAGACACCCACAAACCAACTTACTGAGATTCAACTCACTCTAAATAAAACCAAACATCCGATTGTAGCATGTTACAGGATCCTTGATGACCCCATGTCCATTTTTAAATTCATTCAATGACTTCCAAAACCCAAAAGCTCCGTAATTCTGGGCTATTTTAACTATCATTTCATAAAATGGGACACTTCACCCCAAATGTAAGTTATGCTCAAATAATCCTCATTTCCTCATCAAGAATTCCCTAGATCTAATAGTCAAAGAGCCCAGTATTGGACACAATGTTCTTGGCCTGTTCTTTACAAACGTTGTACCTATATGATACATCTAATGGTATACCATGTCCAGTCAAATCTGACCACAAATTGATAACTTTCTCTTTAAAATTCCCTAAGCCATCAGATACAAATATCCCAGTAAGCAAAGACTGCAAATGCACAACCTTTCTACAATTCTATGATGAAGTCTCAAAGTTCAAGTATAAGTGTATCCCCCAAAATGCGAACACTACTAGTATTAGTACGTATAATTTCTGCACTCACTTAGAAATCCGTATATACCTGTTAGTATCTACCAAAACTAAACAAAACAGGAAGGGTAAGAGCAAACTAATCTGGTGGTCCACATGCATTAATAAGCAAACATTAAAAGTAAAAAGCTCATTAGAAAATATAGAAAAACTAAAGACCCACAAGTCAATCAACATCAAAAGGTTATCTAAGATACTATAAAATATCATCAGGATAACAAGACTTCCCATGAACTCAGGTTAGCATCAAAAGCGAATGATAATTACAGATCTTTCTTTACTTAAGTCAAGAAGTTACAAAATAACAGGCAACAGTGCCCTGAACTTATTCATGACAGCACTTACTGTGATCTAGTGGATATTGCAAATATACAAAGTCAGTGAAAATTTCATCCCATAGGCACCCGTACCAAACCCACATACACCTAAGGATCTTAAACACATTATCACAAAACAATACTTGTATTTTCTGTCATGGAAAGTAATTTAAACATCATCTATAGGACCAGAAAATATACCAATCTGCCTGCTGAACAGCAGTAAACATGTGCTGGTAGATCTGCTCCTGCAATTCTCCCACCATGGACCCCAGGATTTACAGACCCATCAGCCTGAAGAGCCTCACCTTCATGGTCACAGAATGGGTCATAACAGACCTGATAAATTATGATATGAAAATCTTATAAGACTTGACCACCAGCAGTTTGACTTTATTAACAGTAGTTCCTGTCTAATGAATCTGGTGAATTGTTTGATTAGTGACAATGGTTACATACAGCATACCATGACCCTGCCAAGGGATTTGATACCATAACATATGACAATGTCATCAACAAGATAAATGCTCTCCAAACTGATCCCTCTATAGTTAGACAGAGAGCTAATTGATTGAGGGATAACACTCACATTGTGATGGGTAGCAGGCATGTCCAAAGAATGCAGTTATGTAACCAGTGTGGTACCGCAAGAATCTGTGCTAGGGCCACTGTTTAGCGTACACATTTTCAGATGTTTATAAACTGGATGTTATACTCAAATCCCCTTCTGATATGCAGAAACAGCAAAGAAAACTTACAAATGTTAATAGCTGGTGCTCTGAAAATATGCAAAAACTAAATGCTAAAAAATGCAATATTGTTGCATTTAGTAAACAAACATTCCTTCCACGTTATAATATAGAAAGCATCTCATACTAAAACAAAGATGTTGGGTGAGACATTGGAATATGGGTAGATACCTTCCTGTCCTGTGCTCATTATATTGCAGTAGTGCTCAGAAAATCCTTCTTTGTGGCACAGCTGATTGCAAAGGGTGTTTGCTGTAGTTGAAAAGAAGTCCTTATCTCTCTGTATTCACCACTGATCAGGCCCATCATTGAATACTATAACTTTTGGGATTTTTTTATACTAAACAGATCAAGAAGTTTAAGAGACTCTAATGATTCCTGACAAAAAGATTATGGACCTACAGGATCTGAGCTCTCAAGATCAGCTGGAGGCTTTGTCCCTGTATTCCATGTCCTAAAGACTCGTTCAGGGGTGCTATGTGTTTTGTCTTCCAGGCCAATAGTGATGTGGCAGTCCTAGATCTCTTATTTCTGCACAAACCAAACAGTCTAGCAGATGTAAGAACCAGAGATCTGAGCGTGTTTCAGCAAATAAACAAATCACAGTGGACAGACAGCTTTGTCACATGACTTCCCCTTTTATGGAATAAACTTCCTCTCCAGATCAGGAAATGTGACACATTGTCTTTCTTTAAGAAGGAATTAGACAATTGGATGGCTATTCATAAATTCACCCCTATTTTGATTCGTCTATTGTTCCTTGAAAAAAAAAAGGTAAGGTCTAAGAGTGGGTATTGTCAAGATTTAAGTGGCCACATAGCCCAGTCATCTTGTATGTTCTATGATTTTATAATGTTATGATTTTAACAGTGGATTCATTTGATATTGCCTAGACTGGCGAATTAGAGTGGGCTTCAAAAACAAATGGAATAATCAAAACCCAGTCCCTCAGTTCACTAAGATTTACGGTCAATTTCTATTCTCCCTACCCTAAGAAAGTTTCTGGAAAAATTACCTTTCTTGAAAGTCATTCAGTACATAAACCAATGCCACCCTCTCTCTCATTAAAATAGTATGGGTTTTGATCTGGTCCCAGTACACCCACAGCTATCTTGGCACTCACTAACAGCATTCTTCTTGGAATGAATAATAGCCTAATTCCTGTAACCATTCTTAATGACCTCACCAGATCATTTGTTCTTGACAATCACTTCGTTCTCCTAGACCATCTCTTCAAATGTGACAGCACTGGCACACTGCCCTGGTTCAAAAATTACCTCACTAGCCATCACATCTTAGTGAATTTCAGCTCATCAGCCTTTCCATCAATTTCTCTGCAGAAAGGCATTTGTAAGGTTCTATTCTGGCACCTCTTCTCTTTGCTGTATACATTAACAAACTCCCTCTTGACTCACTCCCATCCTCCTCTCCTGTTTTATACTGAGGACATGGTCTTATTCTGCTTTAACTTTTGTCTCTCCTCACTTGATCTCAAATTTGAGGCTGATTTTCACACCCTTATTTAATGCATTAGTGAATACTAATTATTGCTTAACTATTGTAAAACAACAATGATTTTAGGTACTAGGCAAAAGCTCACATCTATCTCCAGACCTCTATATATCCTTGATTGCCTGAATAACACTATTGAAAATTTCACTGCATTCAAATACCTAAGGTTGCCCTGCTTCCTAAATTTTCATCTACACGTCTACGTCACACACATGCAAACAAAATCAACTTTCTCTCTCCTACTCTTTGCCAAAAGGAATCTCCTGTTTTCTTTCCAGACCCTGTAGGAATGCTATAGCTAAAGATATCTTACTGCCTCAACAAAATATGTTCTCTTTCTGACTGCAGCTTCCTTTAAAAGAAATGCGTCAACCATTCAAACTATCTAAAATCCCATATTCTGTTTCATTGCTCTCTCCTCAAGAAGTAAATTAGAAAAGTATTTGAAAAACTAATGTACTACCTGTGAAACATCATGCTTACTTTCTACTTGCCCCTCAGGTGTTCAAATGTATAAAGAATAAGACCTCCTCCCATTAGCCTTCGGTCTATTTAGAGATGCACCAACATACAACCTTAGAAGTCTTACCAATTCAGGTCCTCTCCACCACATCCCACAAAATAGAATTCAGTGTAAAAACTTTGCTTTCTCAGCCCTTGGACCCAAATTGTGAGGATCTCTCACTTCTTTTCTTAAAGATCATTCATTTTACACCATTTTCTGATCAGAACTAAAAGCAAATTATAGGACTCAAAGAAAATACTGCTTTCTCTCGCTCTAGTCGTATAACTTTACCTCTTCATACCCTACTTCCCTCTGCATTGCTTGCTCTGGCTCTACTTTTTATTGCGATTCTTTCAGCATGCCAGATGTAATATCCACTGTGTATATAATATATGTATGTATTGCACTTTGTGAGTCACTCTGTATATTATGTCATATAGACTCAAACCAACCACAATATTCACTTTGCATATATAACTGTATGGGTCTACTTCATATGCTCAAATTAACACAATAATGAAACTTAGAAAATAGTGGCAAATATAATGAAATGCGCAAGAATAAAGTCTGAGACTAAGGATGTGCATGATATATCATATATTATAGCTGTGTAACTAGTGCAGTAAATGTATAAACTAACTGTAACATTACCTTCATTTGCAATGTACGAGCAGGAAGCAAAGTTACGTGTTACGCAGCAGGCACCCTTGGTCCTGTCTATAATACTCAGAAATCTCAGAAAGGGAAGGAAGTTCTTGTACTAGACTGTTACATTTATCATCTGGAAAGAAGTAGCAAGGCTTGCAAATATTGGGCATGTAAGTTCAAAGTTAAAGACAGTAGGGCAGTAACATCATGTGTATAAAGTGGAGAGGAACATGTAAAATCTGTAGCACACCATCACACTGGTGATCATTGTGAAGTACAAAGGTATATTATATGTCAGGATTTAAAGGAGTGAGCATCACTATTAAGGGATACTCCTTGGTTACTGGTGGAATGTGATGGCAACAACATCTTTTGAATTAGTTGCAATGCTTCCTAGTAGGAATTTGTTATTGCAGCAAGTCAACAGAGTGAGTAAAAATTATTTACATTCTAGTGTTGAGCAAAGTTTAGACGTGCAAGACATACAGACATGTAACTATCCTCTAAAGGCAGGGAGCTTTATAGAAATGAGATTATCTTATACACAAAGTAAAAACTATGTGTTATTATTCAGTACTTTGGAGAAATGACTTGATGTTAGCCGAGCTATAATTTAGCTATTGATGGTACCTTTTTAACTAAAGGTACCATTTATAGACAGTTATATAGCATCCTTGGATTAGTAAAATATGGTAGGTATAGTAACTTTGCTCCTCTTTTCTATTATCTTATGTGAAAAAAATGTGGCACTGTGTATTTGATCTACTCGGCAGTAGCGGTTATGAATGTAAAGTGATGTATGTGTTATGTGATTTTGAGACTACAGCTATGAAAAGTGTAAAGTTAAACGTAAATGGTGCAGTATCTAAAGGTTGTTTCTTTTACTTTGGAAAGAAAATATGGAGAAAAAGGTTCAGGCTTTAGTATTAGCTTCTTTATACAACTCTTGTATGCGTTTTCAATTGTATGTGTATAAATTGGCAGCATTATCTTCTTTATCTAAAGATGAAGTTATGTCAGCATTTTACAAATTATGCAAGAGTTTTCCTACTGAAGGAAAGGACCTTTTTTCTGTATTTTACCAACTGGCATATCCTTGGCAAACCAGACCAATGTAATACTTGAAGTACATCCTTTGCAAGATTTCCATCTTTATTTCCAGATTCATTTTTGAATATTGCTGCACTAAATATTTTTTTCCGGCCAAGAACTCAAAATTATGTAGACGCTTGGCATAGGCGTTTAAGGTGTTTGGTAAATGCGCTGCTAACTTATCTCAGCTAATGTCTGTGTTAGTTGCAGAGCAAAACCAAGTAGATGAAATAAGAGTACAGATGTTTGCTGGTTGCCCTCCTCCTCCAAGGAACAGAAAGCTATTACAGAGGCATAATCAGTTCCCATTTGTTTTGCAGCATAGGAGCAGGCATGACATATGGAGTTTCTTAAAAAAGTAAGAGCTATGCTGCTTGATATGTAAGCTGCAAAGTATGTGTATTATTAATTCATACTGTCTTATACAGTCATGTGTTACTTCAAAATACAGTATAGAACAAACGACAGCCCCCGAAGAAGCTGAAAACAGTCCCAGTAAAGATATTCACGCACTGGCACAATAAAAAGTAAACTTCATCTTTAATAAAACCATATAAAAAATGACAAACAAGTTGAGCGCTTTCATCTACTCCTGTAGATTTCTTCAGAACCAATTATTACTGCTTTGCTTCTTATTTTATATTCAAACTTCACCAATCAAAGCATCGCAATTAATACATAATTAAAAACACTTGATTGTGAACCAACCTCAAGGTACTTAAAGTGCACAGTGCTGAATTCCCTCTATATGAATAAGTAAAAATAATTTTATGCATATTAATCTATAAGCTTTAAAATTAATTTCAGAAAAATAAAACAATTACCTACATTATAAGAACTCACAACATTTGATCTTGAATAAGGAACAATGTAATTCAATATCTATATGTGATTGTACCTGCAAAGGAATATTATCATATCCTTAATTTCATATCTCCCTGAATATGTTATGCAATAACTTGATGAATATAATAACCTGAACATAATGTTGTCTTATTATCTATCCAACATAGGTTTTATTGAAATATTGTCATTTAGCCCTTTGAATTTGAATTACATTGTTCCTTATTCAAGATCAAATGTTGTGAGTTCTTATAATGTAGGTAATTGTTTTATTTTTCTGAAATTAATTTTAAAGCTTATAGATTAATATGCATAAAATTATTTTTACTTATTCATATAGAGGGAATTCAGCACTGTGCACTTTAAGTACCTTGAGGTTGGTTCACAATCAAGTGTTTTTAATTATGTATTAATTGCGATGCTTTGATTGGTGAAGTTTGAATATAAAATAAGAAGCAAAGCAGTAATAATTGGTTCTGAAGAAATCTGCAGGAGTAGATGAAAGCGCTCAACTTGTTTGTCATTTTTTATATGGTTTTATTAAAGATGAAGTTTACTTTTTATTGTGCCAGTGCGTGAATATCTTTACTGGGACTGTTTTCAGCTTCTTCGGGGGCTGTCGTTTGTTCTATAGTTGGACTGACCAGTAACAATTGTTTGTTCAAAATACAGTATGCTTACATGGGAGTCTTACAGTATGCTCTGTGTATGTTGAAACTAATATTATGATATAGATTATATGTTAGAGATATCTTCAAAGCTGCATTTGTCTTCACATTAATAGAAACATATAGGGTATCATGGAGTGGTTTCTAACATCCTCCATTGTTTTTTTCAATATTATGAATGTCGTTATTTTCAGAGTTCGTTCTTGTGCATTTTCTGCATATTCATCTCAATCTTCTAAGTTTCATTGTCTTAATTCAAGCATTGTGAACTAGACCCAACTGTATATATTCCATTCTTGTCTTTCACTCTGTATTTAACACCATGTATCTACTGTGTTTATCCCTGGTTTGAGACAGAAGTAGGTCCAGTGGAATCACTGCTGTACCCAGATAACAAATTCAGAATAAAATTAGTAAAAAATAAAATAAAATTAAGATTATCAGACCTGTTGGTTAAGAATTCCATTGATTAATGTTCTGCAGGTATGCTATTGATGGAGAAAATGTATGTGCATTACAGTAATGTGTTTGACAGTCTCATTCTTTGTCCTTCTTTTTTGGATTAGTGGCTGACAAAAATAAGTTTTATGGTGCATTATTTACATCTAAAGTCACTCTTCATTAATTTTAGTAATTTTAGCAATAGACCATGATAAAGGATTGAAAAAGTTAGCCAAGTGCGTGAGGCATGGCGTCCTGTGATGTACTGTAGGTAGCTTAACTGTGTTGTAATATACAGCTATAGGACCTATGTGGCAATCTTCAGTATAGTAAAACAGTTATCTGGAAAATTACAATGTTGAACAATCTGTTGGTTTTCGTATTTAACCAACTCAAGAAGAACATCTTACAACCAAGAGTTCTCCATACAGATTGTAAGGACTATAACATGCTGTGGGTTAATCAGTTCATTACACGTCTAGTGCAAAACCATAGAGTACATGCACAATAAATAAACACTTGCATGAAGTGTATGAAAGGGTACTGATAACTGGTGCCATCAGCTCATGATCTCTTTGTACACACCACATATAAACACCCTATTGGTTTGGTATGTCACATATTTAACTTGCAGGTCTCTTTCACCTTTCCAAAGTTATGTCTGGCAGTGCTGTTATAGCAAGTCCAAGAGTGCACACCCTATTGCCTATAAAAGCTGGCACTCAAAAATTTAAGGGAAACACCATATTACTTGCTAGAACATATTCTTTAAAACATGCTGTGGCAACCAAGTCCTTATCATCCCTTCATGACCATACAATAAGTTCAATATACATTCTTAACATTGATCTTATGAACTGATCAGTATCTTCCTAATAATTCACCGTGGATGGTGGTTCCATGATCTGTTGCCTTAATAATGGAAAACTTTCAGATTTCCCTAGGGTGAAGCGAAAGAACCTTAGAAACAATATCATATTCTTCCTCTGTTAAACATTGTTTTGAGAGATTGTGATTTAATTCTGCAAGAAGAATTTTGTCTGGCTTATGGTCTAGTTGAAACTGGTAAGGCAGTGGGGAAGTTAACAATATGCACTTCAACAAATCTGCAGGATTTTAAAGGTGTACAGCCATTAATCTTAATTATCAGCTCTCTACAACTGTAGAACAGGGATGTAATATGGTAAGGTTAGCTACACTCTGAGGAGACAAAGAAATGTGTATGTTATTGTACATTTTATCAGTAGAGATTATATGTGTTCTGCATACAAGCTACAAATATAGTCCTGTGCATAAAGCAGTTCACTATAGACAGTGGTGACTTTACTCTTGACAGCGTGGCATGTCAGTCGTGTAAAGGTATCTCTGCAATTTACAGGTTGTCAGTTAACAGATACATTTCATTTATATGGCACTATATATGGCTATTTGCTGATGCCACTCTTCTGTAGACTTTCAGCATAATGGCAAAAAAATCCTATAGTATTTTAGTTCAGTAGGCTAATTCCTGACTTGATACATGTGTATAGCCTCTCAGTGTACTGGGAAGAAATAATCATGCTAATGGGTTGTATTTTATCATAATAAACATACAGTTTAAGTAGTTCGTTTCAAGAAGTAATTACTTCTGTTGATTTTCCCTCAAAGAATCCGTTGCTACATTTCACTGTTAACCATGGATATTCTATATCCAGATCTAAAAGGCAACATACGGTTTCAATCAAAAATATATTTACAAAGACGAATGTTTATTTTGGCAAACTTCACTCTGATGTTGAAATATGCTTGCGAACATAACTTTCACCAAGGGAAATAAATGTGATTATATCTCATTTAGTTAGTTATAATGTCAGTTATTTTGTAATCATAGTATTTCACATGTTCTAAACATGTTTTTGGGATATTTACAAAAAGATTAACTTACACTACACTGAGATGATTATGTAATACTTCAAACTATGTGGGGAGACATAGCAGTTGCATTCTAAAGGACCACATTTATCACAGGGGTCTTCTATCACTGGAGCATTGTCTCCTTGAAAATGACAGTAATACTGCCTTAAACAATTTTATGAAGACTATGACATTTTAGAATCTTTAACTACTACAATCATATCTACCAGTAGTAAAAGTTTTATGATGAAATGATATAACATCCAAGGCTATGAATGCTATGATTATAAAACTGAAGAACACACATAGCGTGAGACACAGAGTCATGTGACCTAGACTTTCCCTTCACAGCTTCATTTACTATGTTTTAGAAATAAAATTTAATTTGTTACAAATGGCTCTCCTATAAAACTCCAGGACTGTTTGTAAGCTTCTGAGCCCCTAAGCCTTTCTATGTTGGAGGGAAGCATTCTAACTTATCAGTGGGAGCAGTAAGCACCAGATAACCTATCTACCACAACATCCAGGTACAGATTCTTAGCTGTAGCACTTGAATTTGCTTGTCCGTGCTCAGCACTTGTTCAGAACTTGTTGTTAGCACTAAGTAAGCTACAAATTACTACAGCGCTCAACCTTCCTCTTTACCTAGAGGAAAAAAGTTTTTGTACTTACCTTCCTCACTTTCTTTGAGAAAAACAGCTCTTATACTCACTTTCCTCACTTGTCTAGAGGAAAGTAGTTTTTTATTCAGGCATGTCCAAGGGTCAGCTCCCAGTGTTCTCTCCTGTCTATCTGATGAATCTGGGCATTTTGAGGCAATGTAGCAATTGCCTCATGTACACAGAGATGCACTTAACTAGCCAAACTGGAGGTAAAGCTCTCTCCAACCAAGACTGCACTTGACAGTCAAGAGGAGAAGGTAAACACTTGCACCACACCACACTCATCACATAGTCCCACTAAACCTACACCACCAAAATCCACACATAGAAACACAAAAACACTTGCAGAGGCTCTCAGTAATAATCTGCTCAAGCAACAGAGACCTCCAAAGCAGAAACGCAAGCAACCTCCAGCCCCCAAAACAACACAAATGAGACATAGCCCACACACTTAGTGTGCCAATAAACCACAGCCCACAAGGCAAACCAACGTATCCAACACACTAGTCAAAGTTGACTCTATAGTCAGGCACACTGATGTCCCACTCACCAGGCTAAACAAGGAGAAGGTTACTGTTAGCGGCCTGTTGGGTGCCAGGATCCACCACATAACCCACGCACTCAGGTCACTCCACAACAAGTACAAATATGACTCTGTCATTGTCCATGTTGGTGTGAATGACCTGAGATGTGCTTCCCTGGACTACATGAAAAGAGACATGGAAGAGCTCTCCGATGTTGTAGCCCAGGCAGGTATGACCCTAGCCCTGAGTAGCATCCTGCCATCACCCAGAATGATACCATAATACAAAGATAGATTGATTGACTTCAACAGTTGGTTAAGCTTCTGGTGTCATTCTAAGGGGATCCAGTATCTGTCTGCCTGGGATGACATGGTCAAAAGACCATGATGCTTTGCCTCTGGGATTCCGGATACTGGCTAAGGCTCTTGCCGCCCCTATAGTGCCTTTTTTAGGCAAGGTTCAAATGATAAATTCACCATCATAGCAAGAACAGGCAAGGAAAAACTGAGAGTAATGCTACTCAGTGCTAGAAGTCTAAATCTCAAAATGCACTCACTCGAGACACTCCTTAAAAAGGAGAACATCTACATCTGTACAGTGACTGAGACCTGGTTCAAGGATCTAGAGAGCACCCCTGCATTACCAGGCTATAACTCATACCACACATTTCGGCCATCTAACCTGGACCAGAACACCAAAGGCGGAGGTGTGTCCATATTCATTAAGGATATCCACACCTCCAGGCTAGTTGCACAGCATAATGCATCCGAGGTTATCCAAGTGCAACTAACTCTGGGCAAAACTACAATCCAGATTGTAGCATGCTACAGATCCCCCACCATGCCCCAGGATTCCGACTCCTCTTTTCTTGATATACTGGAAAATATTAGGGTTCAACCAAACACCCTAAAAATGGTTGATTTCAACTACTCCACTATTAACTGGGAAAACAACTCATGTCTCATCTCCTTCACTCAACGCTATCTGGAATTCATAAATTCCAGTGCCCTGGATCAACTTATCCACACCCCCACCAGGGGCATTAATATCCTAGACCTAGTCATTACCAACATGAGTGGCCGGTGTTCCACACCTGAAATCTACTCCTCGTTGTTCAGATCCGACCATAAGGTAATCACCCTAGATATCCGCAGCCCTCCCCCGCCCATCATTAAGGAAACCACGGTAAAAAAATTCTCCAAAGCCAACTTCATGCTTCTTAAGACAGAAGTGGTGGTGAACTTCATGACACCCATGCAGATGGACAATACAGTTACGAATTCTGAATCCTACATGCACTCTATAAGCACTTACACGGGTGCATGGATCGTGCTATCCCAAACAGAACCAAGATGCTATCCTCCAAAAAAAAGAAGCCAATCTGGTGGTCCCCTGCCATAAGCAAACTCTACAACAGAAGGAAGAAACTATTGCAAAAGAGAGTAAATTCCCATGAGTGGAGGAGCTGCCTGGTCAGCCTCAGTAAGAAGCTGCGATCCCTTATAAGATCCTCCAAAGCTAGCTATGAAAACAAAATCACTACTGATTCTAAGTGCAACCACAAAGCATTCTATAGCTATGTCAAGAATCTCAATAGCAACACTCAGATCTGCTCTGAGTTACAGCACAATGGAATGAAAATTACAGAACCAACTAATATTGCCAATATCCTGGCAGATAGTTTCAGTGCTAACTTTACCCCCCTCTCACCCCCTAAAGGGCCCATATCTGTACAGGAAGAATGCAGAGTCCCTGTAATCACATCTATGCAGATAAAAGCTGCAATCTCTAAAACCAAGAACACAGCATCCATGGGACCGGACAACATCCCAGGCTGTGTTTTACACGAACTTCAGAACAAACTGGCTCCCCACCTAAGTACCATGTTCAGTCAGAGTCTCACATCAGGCTTTGTGCCTACTGAATGGCACACAGAAAGAGTTATCCCACTTCACAAAGGGGGAGACACTACTGATCCTGGGAACTATCGCCCTATTAGCCTGACGAGCCTGGTCTGTAAGGCCATGGAATGTATCATCATTGAACTCATAAACAAAGACATTGGTAACCTCGAAACTTTGGACCCGACCCAGTTCAGGTCTGTGAAAGGCAGATCATGCCTTCTGAAGCTGATCAACTTCTTTGAGGCAGTCAACAAAGTCATAGACAAGGGTAAGGTGGTTCACACAGCCTATCTTTACCTCACTAAGGTTTTCCACACCATCCCCCATTCAAGAATTATAGCTAAACTCACTAAACTAGGTATAAATCCCTATGTCACAAGATGGGTTGCCAACTGGCTCACTGACAGAACCCACACTGTAAAAGTTGCAGACTCCAAATCTGACTTCAAACCAGTGACAAGTGGAGTACCATAGGGTTCAGTCCTGAAACCTCTCCTGTTTGGTATCTACTTCTCTGAAGTACAGGCTAACACAGAAGGCCTCTGGTTAATGAAGTTCACAGATAACTGCAAACTAGGAGCCATAGTTGAGTCCCCAAATGATGTGGACATCTTACAGAAGGGCCTCACTGAGACAGGTGCCTGGTGTCAGAAACATGGCCTCAAGCTCAATCCCAAAAAGTCCACTGTCATCCCTTTTGGTAAAAACTCTGTACCTATGAATTACCACATAAACGGCAGTCTATTTAATGCTGAATGTGTGATAACAGACCTTGGGACCCAGGTGGACAGTAGTCTCTCCGTTGATAATCACATCACCACAGTAGACAGGAAATCCTTCTATGTGGCACACCTCATCACAAAAGGGTTCTCATCCCGGAAAAAAAGAGGTCATTGTTCCCCTCTACTTGGCACTCATTAGACCCATTATAGAGTACAATGCCCCTTTTGGAATGTACCTCACAAGATATCTGCAGCAGCTGGAAAGGCCACAGAAGTACCTCACAAAGAGGATTACTGGCCGCAAACAGATGCCCTACATTGACCGTCTCAAAGAACACCAGCCTTACTCTGTAGCATATAGCCTACTCTGAGGAGATCTTTGCCTAACATATAAAGCTATATTAAACCTAGAGCTGTTGGACATGCTACACCTTAGGAAATCCCAATCCCTCCAAGCTACATGCTCTAGGGACCTAAACCTTTTCACCACAATAAACAGGACGTGCTGGAGGGATAGATTCCTGTCCCAGAGACTTCCCATACTCTGAAACAAGCTACCCATCTATGTCAAGCAAAGTTCCTCATTAGCACTCTTCAAGAAAAATCTTGATGAGTGGATGGGAAATATTAAATACACCCCAGGGATCACTTCTGTGGCTCTGCTCGACAGGGGCACAGTAAATTAACTTTCTTGGGTGGCGTAAGCCGATAGCCTAGTACCTACCTACCTATGAACCTATGTTCTAGTATGCCAAGGAGCCAAGACTTTGAAAAATGAAGCCTAAAACACAGAAGAGCAAACAAGTTAACTTTAGGCATGTTTTGTAGGTTGACAAGTCCCTCAGACTCCCAAATATTTAGATACCAACTCTGAGATTGCAATAAATCAATGAAGAAAGAGATATCTCAAAATAAGTAAGGCACTGTTGGAGCACACTTTGAAGTCACACTGGCAATGGTTTCCTATAGAAAATAGTGATCAAGGTTGTGCTGTTTTTCTCAGCCTACTGACATTCAATGAATTTCACCTTGACCTCTGGATAAGCCATTACAAATTGTTGAA
Organism: Protopterus annectens; assembly: GCF_019279795.1. Taxonomy (NCBI): domain Eukaryota; kingdom Metazoa; phylum Chordata; order Ceratodontiformes; family Protopteridae; genus Protopterus; species Protopterus annectens. The sequence goes on from NC_056735.1 coordinate 896,663,916, forward strand.
ATATATTCAGTGAGATTTAACTTTGGACTTATAGACACAACAGTGTAACACTTCTCACATTATAGTCTGGTCCTTTTTATGCATTGCATCTGTTGGTGAAATCTAGAAATCTGTAATACAACCAGACCACAGTAACAGTTGTTCTAAGCTGTATAGGGAAAACATTATGCACCTTATCCTTTCCTAGTTAACAGTTACACCATTCTTCTGTTGTAAAGTCATAAATTGCCTTATCTATCTCATTGCACTGTTTGTATTTCAGATTTCGGCTTGCTAGCTTTTGTAGTGCACCTCAGTGAAAGAGATGGGGTGGTGACACTAACTGGCTTTCATTTTGTGGCACAGTGGTGCAGCAGTTAATGCTGTCACCTCACAGCAAGAGGTTCTCCAGTTCAATTCTCGGCTGGAGTGCCTTCTGTGTGGAGTTTGCATGTTCTCGCTGCATTCGCGTGGGTTTCCACCGGGTACTCCGGTTTCCTCCCACATTCTAAAGACATGCTTCTGGAGCATTTCTCCCCGGGCCACCGCTGAAAACAGGATCTGTGGAACCTAGTCAGACTTTCCCAGTCAACAAATGTTAAAGAAATAAAAAAAAAAAAAAAAATTTGACTAGATGCTAAAGTTATTCAAGTCTGCATTTACTTCAGTGTAATGAAAACTTTGCACTAACTAATGATTTATATTCATCCTGTTTATTTAGGACATAAATCTCATAACCGCTTATACCTAGGCAAGACTGGCACTGTAGCAAACCAAAGTAAAACTATGAAGAATAGGTGTGCAGGTAAAAGCCGAACCAGGAATAGCCAGAAATGCGTAAAGAATAACAAAATCCTAGTACGACTACCATGGCTTAAACAACAAAATTTAGTAATAAAAAATAAGGTAATCGCTTCCACAGTTTACAAACCACTTCTACAGACCAATAAAATATACAAGATCAAAATGCAAACCACAGAACTTTAAATCACAGTGTGGAACTAATCAAATGCTTTCAAAAATATTGCAAAAAGATCATGTGTAACGCACCCACAATCCTAACAGGTGATCAAAATCATTCATGAAAACCATTCATGAAAAACAGGCTGATAAAACTATACAAATTGCATGTCTGTTTAAGATTGGTTTACAAAATCTAGATTGCCCAGTAAGGATGAACCTCATAAATGTAAAAGCTCAAAGAATTAGCCAATAATGTCAGTAAAATTAGTGGGGTCTCTCTCATAAATGGTCCACATAGTCAAAGGTAACCAATAGAAAAGGCTTATTAAAAATGCATGAGTCTGTTTAAGGTAGGTCTATGTAATCCAGAGTGTGCAGTAAGAATGAGTCTCATAAATAATGTAAAAACTCAAAAACTAGCCAATAAGATCGTGAAATCAGTAATACCTCTCTCTCTCTAATGGTCCACATATTTGATGGTGGCAGACAGAAATAAATCTCATAGAAAATGTAAAAAAAAAAAAAAAAAAGGCATAGACAAGAGTAAGGTGTTTCACACAGCCTATCTTTACCTCACTAAGGTTTTCCACACCATACCCCATGTGAGAATTATAGCTAAACTCACTAAACTAGGTATAAATCCCTACATCACAAGATGGGTTGCCAACTGGCTCACTGAGAGAACCCACACTGTAAAAGTTGCAGACTCCAAATCTGACTTCAAACCAGTGACAAGTGGAGTACCATAGGGTTCAGTCCTGCAACCTCGCCTGTTTGGTATCTACTTCTCTGAAGTACAGGCTAACACAGAAGGCCTCTGGTTAATGAAGTTCACAGATAACTGCAAACTAGGAGCCATAGTTGAGTCCCCAAATGATGTGGACATCTTACAGAAGGGCCTCACTGAGACAGGTGCCTGGTGTCAGAAACATGGCCTCAAGCTCAATCCCAAAAAGTGCATTGTCATCCCTTTTGGTAAAAACTCTGTACCTGTGAGTTACCACATAAACAGCAGTCTACTTAATGCTGAATGTGTGATAACAGACCTTTGGACCCAGGTGGACAGTAGTCTCTCCGTTGATAATCACATCACCACAGTAGACAGGAAATCCTTCTATGTGGCACACCTCATCACAAAAGGGTTCTCATCCCGGAAAAAAAGAGGTCATTGTTCCCCTCTACTTGGCACTCATTAGACCCATTATAGAGTACAATGCCCCTTTTGGAATGTACCTCACAAGACATCTGCAGCAGCTGGAAATGCCACAGAAGTACCTCACAAAGAGGATTACTGGCCACAAACAGATGCCCTACATTGACCGTCTCAAAGAACACCAGCCTTACTCTGTAGCATATAGCCTACTCTGAGGAGATCTTTGCCTAACATATAAAGCTATGTTAAACCTAGAGCTGTTGGACATGCTACACCTTAAGAAATCCCAATCCCTCCAAGCTACATGCTCTAGGGACCTAAACCTTTTCACCACAATAAACAGGACGTGCTGGAGGGATAGATTCCTGTCCCAGGGACTTCCCATACTCTGAAACAAGCTACCCATCTATGTCAAGCAAAGTTCCTCATTAGCACTCTTCAAGAAAAATCTTGATGAGTGGATGGGAAATATTAAATACACCCCAGGGATCACTTCTGTGGCTCTGCTCGACAGGGGCACAGGAAATTAACTTTCTTGGGTGGTGTAAGCTGATAGCCTAGTACCTACCTACCTATGAACCTATGTTCTAGTATGCCAAGGAGCCAAGACTTTGAAAAATGAAGCCTAAAACACAGAAGAGCAAACAAGTTAACTTTAGGCATGTTTTGTAGGTTGATAAGTCCCTCAGACTCCCAAATATTTAGATACCAACTCTGAGATTGCAATAAATCAAAGAAGAAAGAGATATCTCAAAATAAGTAAGGCACTGTTGGAGCACACTTTGAAGTCACACTGGCAATGGTTTCCTATAGAAAATAGTGATCAAGGTTGTGCTGTTTTTCTCAGCCTACTGACATTCAATGAATTTCACCTTGACCTCTGGATAAGCCATTACAAATTGTTGAAATATATTCAGTGAGATTTAACTTTGGACTTATAGACACAACCATGTAACACTTCTCACATTATAGTCTGGTCCTTTTTATGCATTTCATCTGTTGGTGAAATCTAGAAATCTGTAATACAGCCAGACCACAGTATCAGTTGTTCTAAGCTGCATAGGGAAAACATTATGCACCTTATCCTTTCCTAGTTAACAGTTACACCATTCTTCTGTTGTAAAGTCATAAATTGCCTTATCTATCTCATTGCACTGTTTGTATTTCAGATTTGACTTGCTAGCTTTTGTAGTGCACCTCAGTGAAAGAGATGGGGTGGTGACACTAACTGGCTTTCATTTTGTGGCACAGTGGTGCAGCAGTTAATGCTGTCACCTCACAGCAAGAGGTTCTCCAGTTCAATTCTCGGCTGGAGTGCCTTCTGTGTGGAGTTTGCATGTTCTCCCTGCATTCGCGTGGGTTTCCACCGGGTACTCCGGTTTCCTCCCACATTCTAAAGACATGCTTCTGGAGCATTTCTCCCCGGGCCACCGCTGAAAACAGGATCTGTGGAACCTAGTCAGACTTTCCCAGTCAACAAATGTTAAAGAAATAAAAAAAAAAAAAAAATTTGACTAGATGCTAAAGTTATTCAAGTCTGCATTTACTTCAGTGTAATGAAAACTTTGCACTAACTAATGATTTATATTCATCCTGTTTATTTAGGACATAAATCTCATAACCGCTTATACCTAGGCAAGACTGGCACTGTAGCAAACCAAAGTAAAACTATGAAGAATAGGTGTGCAGGTAAAAGCCGAACCAGGAATAGCCAGAAATGCGTAAAGAATAACAAAATCCTAGTACGACTACCATGGCTTAAACAACAAAATTTAGTAATAAAAAATAAGGTAATCGCTTCCACAGTTTACAAACCACTTCTACAGACCAATAAAATATACAAGATCAAAATGCAAACCACAGAACTTTAAATCACAGTGTGCAACTAATCAAATGCTTTCAAATATATTGCAAAAAGATCATGTGTAACGCACCCACAATCCTAACAGGTGATCAAAATCATTCGTGAAAACCATTCATGAAAAACAGGCTGATAAAACTATACAAATTGCATGTCTGTTTAAGATTGGTTTACAAAATCTAGATTGCCCAGTAAGGATGAACCTCATAAATGTAAAAGCTCAAAGAATTAGCCAATAATGTCAGTAAAATTAGTGGGGTCTCTCTCATAAATGGTCCACATAGTCAAAGGTAACCAATAGAAAAGGCTTATTAAAAATGCATGAGTCTGTTTAAGGTAGGTCTATGTAATCCAGAGTGTGCAGTAAGAATGAGTCTCATAAATAATGTAAAAACTCAAAAACTAGCCAATAAGATCGTGAAATCAGTAATACCTCTCTCTCTCTAATGGTCCACATATTTGATGGTGGCAGACAGAAACAAATCTCATAGAAAATGTAAAAAAAAAAAAAAAAAAAAAGGCATAGACAAGAGTAAGGTGTTTCACACAGCCTATCTTTACCTCACTAAGGTTTTCCACACCATACCCCATGTGAGAATTATAGCTAAACTCACTAAACTAGGTATAAATCCCTACATCACAAGATGGGTTGCCAACTGGCTCACTGAGAGAACCCACACTGTAAAAGTTGCAGACTCCAAATCTGACTTCAAACCAGTGACAAGTGGAGTACCATAGGGTTCAGTCCTGCAACCTCGCCTGTTTGGTATCTACTTCTCTGAAGTACAGGCTAACACAGAAGGCCTCTGGTTAATGAAGTTCACAGATAACTGCAAACTAGGAGCCATAGTTGAGTCCCCAAATGATGTGGACATCTTACAGAAGGGCCTCACTGAGACAGGTGCCTGGTGTCAGAAACATGGCCTCAAGCTCAATCCCAAAAGTGCATTGTCATCCCTTTTGGTAAAAACTCTGTACCTGTGAGTTACCACATAAACAGCAGTCTACTTAATGCTGAATGTGTGATAACAGACCTTTGGACCCAGGTGGACAGTAGTCTCTCCGTTGATAATCACATCACCACAGTAGACAGGAAATCCTTCTATGTGGCACACCTCATCACAAAAGGGTTCTCATCCCGGAAAAAAAGAGGTCATTGTTCTCCTCTACTTGGCACTCATTAGACCCATTATAGAGTACAATGCCCCTTTTGGAATGTACCTCACAAGACATCTGCAGCAGCTGGAAATGCCACAGAAGTACCTCACAAAGAGGATTACTGGCCGCAAACAGATGCCCTACATTGACCGTCTCAAAGAACACCAGCCTTACTCTGTAGCATATAGCCTACTCTGAGGAGATCTTTGCCTAACATATAAAGCTATGTTAAACCTAGAGCTGTTGGACATGCTACACCTTAAGAAATCCCAATCCCTCCAAGCTACATGCTCTAGGGACCTAAACCTTTTCACCACAATAAACAGGACGTGCTGGAAGGATAGATTCCTGTCCCAGGGACTTCCCATACTCTGAAACAAGCTACCCATCTATGTCAAGCAAAGTTCCTCATTAGCACTCTTCAAGAAAAATCTTGATGAGTGGATGGGAAATATTAAATACACCCCAGGGATCACTTCTGTGGCTCTGCTTGACAGGGGCACAGGAAATTAACTTTCTTGGGTGGTGTAAGCAGATAGCCTAGTACCTACCTACCTATGAACCTATGTTCTAGTATGCCAAGGAGCCAAGACTTTGAAAAATGAAGCCTAAAACACAGAAGAGCAAACAAGTTAACTTTAGGCATGTTTTGTAGGTTGATAAGTCCCTCAGACTCCTAAATATTTAGATACCAACTCTGAGATTGCAATAAATCAAAGAAGAAAGAGATATCTCAAAATAAGTAAGGCACTGTTGGAGCACACTTTGAAGTCACACTGGCAATGGTTTCCTATAGAAAATAGTGATCAAGGTTGTGCTGTTTTTCTCAGCCTACTGACATTCAATGAATTTCACCTTGACCTCTGGATAAGCCATTACAAATTGTTGAAATATATTCAGTGAGATTTAACTTTGGACTTATAGACACAACCGTGTAACACTTCTCACATTATAGTCTGGTCCTTTTATGCATTTCATCTGTTGGTGAAATCTAGAAATCTGTAATACAGCCAGACCACAGTATCAGTTGTTCTAAGCTGTATAGGGAAAACATTATGCACCTTATCCTTTCCTAGTTAACAGTTACACCATTCTTCTGTTGTAAAGTCATAAATTGCCTTATCTATCTCATTGCACTGTTTGTATTTCAGATTTCGGCTTGCTAGCTTTTGTAGTGCACCTCAGTGAAAGAGATGGGGTGGTGACACTAACTGGCTTTCATTTTGTGGCACAGTGGTGCAGCAGTTAATGCTGTCACCTCACAGCAAGAGGTTCTCCAGTTCAATTCTCGGCTGGAGTGCCTTCTGTGTGGAGTTTGCATGTTCTCCCTGCATTCGCGTGGGTTTCCACCGGGTACTCCGGTTTCCTCCCACATTCTAAAGACATGCTTCTGGAGCATTTCTCCCCGGGCCACCACTGAAAACAGGATCTGTGGAACCTAGTCAGACTTTCCCGGTCAACAAATGTTAAAGAAAAAAAAAAAAAAAAAAAACAATTTGACTAGATGCTAAAGTTATTCAAGTCTGCATTTACTTCAGAGTAATGAAAACTTTGCACTAACTGATGATTTATATTCATCCTGTTTATTTAGGACATAAATCTCATAACCGCTTATACCTAGGCAAGACTGGCACTGTAGCAAACCAAAGTAAAACTATGAAGAATAGGTGTGCAGGTAAAAGCCGAACCAGGAATAGCAAGAAATGCGTAAAGAATAACAAAATCCTAGTATGACTACCATGGCTTAAACAACAAAATTTAGTAATAAAAAATAAGGTAATCGCTTCCGCAGTTTACAAACCACTTCTACAGACCAATAAAATATACAAGATCAAAATGCAAACCACAGAACTTTAAATCATAGAGTGGAACTAATCAAATGCTTGCAAAAAAATTGCAAAAAGATCATGTGTAACACACCCACAATCCTAACAGGTGATCAAAATCATTCATGCAAACCATTCATGAAAAACAGGCTGATAAAACTATACAAATTGCATAAGTCTGTTTAAGACTGGTTTACAAAATCTAGATTGCCCAGTAAGGATGAACCTCATAACTGTATAAGCTCAAAGAATTAGCCAATAATGTCAGTAAAATTAGTGAGGTCTCTCTCATAAATGGTCCACATAGTCAAAGGTAACCAATAGAAAAGGCTTATTAAAAATGCATGAGTCTGTTTAAGGTAGGTCTATGTAATCCAGAGTGTGCAGTAAGAATGAGTCTCATAAATAATGTAAAAACTCAAAAACTAGCCAATAAGATCGTGAAATCAGTAATACCTCTCTCTCTCTAATGGTCCACATATTTGATGGTGGCAGACAGAAATAAATCTCATAGAAAATGTAAAAAAAAAAAAAAAAAGGCATAGACAAGAGTAAGGTGTTTCACACAGCCTATCTTTACCTCACTAAGGTTTTCCACACCATACCCCATGTGAGAATTATAGCTAAACTCACTAAACTAGGTATAAATCCCTATATCACAAGATGGGTTGCCAACTGGCTCACTGAGAGAACCCACACTGTAAAAGTTGCAGACTCCAAATCTGACTTCAAACCAGTGACAAGTGGAGTACCATAGGGTTCAGTCCTGAAACCTCACCTGTTTGGTATCTACTTCTCTGAAGTACAGGCTAACACAGAAGGCCTCTGGTTAATGAAGTTCACAGATAACTGCAAACTAGGAGCCATAGTTGAGTCCCCAAATGATGTGGACATCTTACAGAAGGGCCTCACTGAGACAGGTGCCTGGTGTCAGAAACATGGCCTCAAGCTCAATCCCAAAAAGTGCATTGTCATCCCTTTTGGTAAAAACTCTGTACCTGTGAGTTACCACATAAACAGCAGTCTACTTAATGCTGAATGTGTGATAACAGACCTTTGGACCCAGGTGGACAGTAGTCTCTCCGTTGATAATCACATCACCACAGTAGACAGGAAATCCTTCTATGTGGCACACCTCATCACAAAAGGGTTCTCATCCCGGAAAAAGAGGTCATTGTTCCCCTCTACTTGGCACTCATTAGACCCATTATAGAGTACAATGCCCCTTTTGGAATGTACCTCACAAGACATCTGCAGCAGCTGGAAATGCCACAGAAGTACCTCACAAAGAGGATTACTGGCCGCAAACAGATGCCCTACATTGACCGTCTCAAAGAACACCAGCCTTACTCTGTAGCATATAGCCTACTCTGAGGAGATCTTTGCCTAACATATAAAGCTATGTTAAACCTAGAGCTGTTGGACATGCTACACCTTAAGAAATCCCAATCCCTCCAAGCTACATGCTCTAGGGACCTAAACCTTTTCACCACAATAAACAGGACGTGCTGGAGGGATAGATTCCTGTCCCAGGGACTTCCCATACTCTGAAACAAGCTACCCATCTATGTCAAGCAAAGTTCCTCATTAGCACTCTTCAAGAAAAATCTTGATGAGTGGATGGGAAATATTAAATACACCCCAGGGATCACTTCTGTGGCTCTGCTCGACAGGGGCACAGGAAATTAACTTTCTTGGGTGGTGTAAGCTGATAGCCTAGTACCTACCTACCTATGAACCTATGTTCTAGTATGCCAAGGAGCCAAGACTTTGAAAAATGAAGCCTAAAACACAGAAGAGCAAACAAGTTAACTTTAGGCATGTTTTGTAGGTTGATAAGTCCCTCAGACTCCCAAATATTTAGATACCAACTCTGAGATTGCAATAAATCAAAGAAGAAAGAGATATCTCAAAATAAGTAAGGCACTGTTGGAGCACACTTTGAAGTCACACTGGCAATGGTTTCCTATAGAAAATAGTGATCAAGGTTGTGCTGTTTTTCTCAGCCTACTGACATTCAATGAATTTCACCTTGACCTCTGGATAAGCCATTACAAATTGTTGAAATATATTCAGTGAGATTTAACTTTGGACTTATAGACACAACCGTGTAACACTTCTCACATTATAGTCTGGTCCTTTTTATGCATTTCATCTGTTGGTGAAATCTAGAAATCTGTAATACAGCCAGACCACAGTATCAGTTGTTCTAAGCTGTATAGGGAAAACATTATGCACCTTATCCTTTCCTAGTTAACAGTTACACCATTCTTCTGTTGTAAAGTCATAAATTGCCTTATCTATCTCATTGCACTGTTTGTATTTCAGATTTCGGCTTGCTAGCTTTTGTAGTGCACCTCAGTGAAAGAGATGGGGTGGTGACACTAACTGGCTTTCATTTTGTGGCACAGTGGTGCAGCAGTTAATGCTGTCACCTCACAGCAAGAGGTTCTCCAGTTCAATTCTCGGCTGGAGTGCCTTCTGTGTGGAGTTTGCATGTTCTCCCTGCATTCGCGTGGGTTTCCACCGGGTACTCCGGTTTCCTCCCACATTCTAAAGACATGCTTCTGGAGCATTTCTCCCCGGGCCACCGCTGAAAACAGGATCTGTGGAACCTAGTCAGACTTTCCCGGTCAACAAATGTTAAAGAAAAAAAAAAAAAAAAAAAAAATTTGACTAGATGCTAAAGTTATTCAAGTCTGCATTTACTTCAGTGTAATGAAAACTTTGCACTAACTGATGATTTATATTCATCCTGTTTATTTAGGACATAAATCTCATAACCGCTTATACCTAGGCAAGACTGGCACTGTAGCAAACCAAAGTAAAACTATGAAGAATAGGTGTGCAGGTAAAAGCCGAACCAGGAATAGCAAGAAATGCGAAAAGAATAACAAAATCCTAGTATGACTACCATGGCTTAAACAACAAAATTTAGTAATAAAAAATAAGGTAATCGCTTCCGCAGTTTACAAACCACTTCTACAGACCAATAAAATATACAAGATCAAAATGCAAACCACAGAACTTTAAATCATAGAGTGGAACTAATCAAATGCTTGCAAAAAAATTGCAAAAAGGTCATGTGTAACACACCCACAATCCTAACAGGTGATCAAAATCATTCATGCAAACCATTCATGAAAAACAGGCTGATAAAACTATACAAATTGCATAAGTCTGTTTAAGACTGGTTTACAAAATCTAGATTGCCCAGTAAGGATGAACCTCATAACTGTATAAGCTCAAAGAATTAGCCAATAATGTCAGTAAAATTAGTGAGGTCTCTCTCATAAATGGTCCACATAGTCAAAGGTAACCAATAGAAAAGGCTTATTAAAAATGCATGAGTCTGTTTAAGGTAGGTCTATGTAATCCAGAGTATGCAGTAAGAATGAGTCTCATAAATAATGTAAAAACTCAAAAACTAGCCAATAAGATTGTGAAATCAGTAATACCTCTCTCTCTAATGGTCCACATATTTGATGGTGGCAGACAGAAATAAATCTCATATAAAATGTAAAAAAAAAAAAAAAAAAAAAAAAAAAAAAAAAAAAAAAAGGCATGCTGAGTGCCAAACCCATTTATAAAACACAGTAAAATTAATGCCCCAGCCCACTGGCTTTTAAAATGTGTTTAACAGGTACACCATCATTAAGACCATGTAAAGAATCAGCCTTAAAATATATAACCCATTTTAAATCAACAATTTCAGTTTTATTGGTGAGATCACCACCTGTAATATTACGATGTATTCTTTCCAGCACTGTAAACTGAAATATATGATTCAATCCAGCCTCAAGAATATGTTTAAACAATGAGTTATCCGTTTATTACAAATGTCTCCTATATGTTGGAGAATCCTATCTTTAAAATAATGGTTCTTCTTGCCGCTGTAAAAACTGACACACTTTTGGCATATGGCAAGATAAACTACATTGGAAGTTGTACAGTCTGCATACAAATTGAGATAAATATCCCTTTTGACTAATGGGTGCTGGATAACACTAGTCCACCAAGTATATTTAAAGCACTGCAGGATCGACAAATGAAGGTACCAGTGTGATCCGCTGAAGCTCAATAACACTCATACTGTCTGTAACATAAAAGACGTTTCAAAGACTTGTTATTACAAAATGTAAACATAGGACTAATGCCAAGGGCATTGCTTAAAGCATCATTAGCCACTAATATTAGCCATTTTTTCTTCATAATATCAAACACGATTAATGTTACTAGAATAGGGTGAGACAAAATGAGGTGATTTAACAGATCTAGTAAGAGAAGTCTCAATCACCACCGGCACAGAGAAAAATGGTTTCACTGCAGTGTCCCTGCATGAATAAACTTCATCAAGAACTCTACCGACTTCACCCTTTGACTAGCCCCTAGACAGAAAATTATCTACTTGTGCATTCAGGGCCCCAAGGGCAGCATGATCATTATTATCCAATCTGGAAATATGTATTAGCTCTCCCTTAATTGCATTCCTGGAAAGTATGCCTAGGGTGCATGCTAGTTCTGTGTAAAAAATCGTTCCTTTTACAGGGTTTTTAAATACTGTGTAATAATAGCACTTCTACTATCTCTAATTATAGCCACATGAAGAAAATGTATCTTATTGGAGGAGTAATTAGATGTAAACTTCAAAAAGGATGTTGTAGAATGCAAATAATCAATAAATGTATAAAAAATGTCAGGTGTTCCTTCCCAAACCAGGAAGACATAGTCAACATAGCATCTGTAAAACTGGACTTGAGATCCAAAAGGATTATTATTAAAAACATGATCATTTTCCTATTTTGCTACAACTATGTTGGCATACGAATTGGCACATATTGTGCCCATAGCGACTTCAACATGCTGCAAGTAATAGTCTTGGTCAAACATAAAGATATTATTTTCTAAAATTAGTGCTAAGAGTGCACAAACCAAAATGATCTTGTTATTGGAAAATCCATCCCATAAAGATAGTAAGTTTTTAATATTTTCCACTCCCAATTTATTGGGAATAACTGTAAAAAGAGAAACAATGTCAAGGGTATCCAATAAGCAATCAGGCTAATGTTGTGCCCCATTATACCAGGTATGGAAATCTTGTAAGAAACTCTTAGTATCTTTCAAAATGCTAGGAATGCTCTCAAGCACAGGTCATATAGTCTTCTTTAGAAAAATTGAGAGGGGTTTGGTCACCCATCCTCGACCAGATACTATTGGACACATTGGAGGATCATTTAAATTCTTGTGGATTTTACGTAGATCATAAAGTATAGGCATGGTTGGATTCTCAACATGAAAATACTTGTAAAGCTCCAAGGTTATAAGACCTGTCATATGTAGATCAAAACCATAAAAGTCTATTTTTTCAGTAAGAGCATCAACTTGGTATTTATCAAAAAAGCCTGTAGGTGACAGAATACAGGGATAGGGTCTTGAGGCAGTCTACACAGGATATTTTACTTTTGCCCTGTATTCTTTTAGTGAGAAACCTCTGTAGATGTTCCAGTTGCTGGATATGCCTGGTTAGGTGCATACCAAAGGGGGCGCTGTACTCAATGACAGGTCTGATGAAAGCCAAATACAGTGGAACAATGACTTCCTTGGACTTAGATCCCATACCTTTGTTTATAAGTTGTGCAGCACAGAATGACTTCCTCACCATTGTAGACACTTGATACTCAGAAGCTAGATTACTATCTGTGTATGTCCCTAAGTTCCTGACTACTGGGTCAACTCTAAGGGGTGTGTTGTCAATATGATTGCTACCAGGGATGGATGACTTCCCAAAGGATACTATTATGCATTTCTTGGCATTTAGTTTTAGTCCATGGCTCTGACACCAGTTGTTTGCCTGTGTCAGCCACTCCTAGAGAACATCTGTGTCAGTGTGAGATAAAATGACAGCTCCTAATTTGCAATCATCTGCAAGTTTAGTCAGCCAGAGACCACTGATATTGGCCTTGACTTCTGAGAAGTAAATGCCAAAAAGGAGCGGTCCAAGGACTGATCCCTGATGAACTTCACTTGTGACTGGCATCTGTGTAGAGGTGGACTCCCCATTTCTAACTTCCTGGTTCTTGTCTGTGAGCCAGTTGGCTATCCACCGGGTGACATACAGGTTTGTACTTAACCTCTTGAGTTTGCCAGCAATGCCCAAGTGGGATATTGTGTCAAATGCCTTGGCCAGTTCAAGTTAGACAGTGTGAACAATTTTGCCCTCATCCATTGCTTTGGTGACTTTCTCAAAGAAGTCCACCAGGTTGAGAAGGTATGATCTGCCCTTGACGAAGCCAAACTGGGTTGGTTCCAGTGTCTGGAGGTTTACTATATCTCTGTTGATCATTTCCATGATAATTCTTTCCATGGTTTTACATATAAGACTAGTGAGACTTTTCATAAAGCCTTTTTCCTTGCCATCTAATCTACGGCTCCACTCAGGTGTAAGCATATTATATTCAGACCCCTACAATGGAATAAATGTGATATCAAAAATGTGTTGACTCAGCGTGATGGAGGAGTATCAGCAAGGAAGATCTCCCGAAAATGTAACTGTAAATAGTGAAAGAGCAAAAAGCAAAAGAAATACAATCTATGCATTGTCTAGAGCAACAGAACTGCTTAAGTGATTTGATTTCCTAAAAATGAAGTGCATCTTAACAAACCCTCATAAATCATATTTCATAATAACAAGTTAAGAATGTTAGGACTAACTTTATTTACACAACAGAAATTATACATCTTTTTTGTTTGTTTCTTTTCATTGAAATAAAAACAATGAGTTTCTACATCTTCATAGCAATTACTCACATCTTGCTAGAACTCAGTTATGCATATGTTACTGAAAGTAAACACATTTTTACTTAATAGCTGCAGACAACTAACACCAAGGAAAACATTGCTGCTATATTCTATATGATAACATCCAGTTGAACCCCAGAGCTCCATTTGTAAACCACCTTCTCCCCCTCTCACAAACCCACAAAAATCTTCAGTTAATACTGCTGAGCACTTTGTAATAAAGTCACAGAAGTCCATACACAAAAATGTAATACCCCATATGTTAAAATGATAGTTGCAGGTTATATTACCTTTCTCACTGACAACATCCATAAGGATATAAGTGGAGGGAGTCATACTTGTGAACATTTTACAAATTTCTTTACATACAACTTAAATACATGCTACAGGTTTAGGAATATAATTACTCAAACTGTAGGTAGCATCTGACAAACTATGAAGCAAGTGTCACTCAAAATACTTGCTCAGCCATCTTCCACCCAAATTTAAGTCTTTGAATAATCAATGTCTTCCATGTTTTAGTCATAAATACTTACATTAGCAGATTTAGAAACTAATTAGCAAAACCGTCATGACCCTCTTAAAATGCCTTAATTTTGCTTTATTTGATTGCATATCTGTCAGGTGACAGTCATAAACAAACAATGCAAAAATGCACATGGGACGTCATGTCATACCTCTCAGCTACTCCCGATTTTGATACATATGTTTGCTCTGTCCCTCATAAAATGTATGATTTTCTGGAAAATCACTGAGGATTATAGTTGGTCAGTTATAACAGTCACTAGATTTCATACGTCTCATTATTTAAATAATCATGTTGATGCAAAAGTTATTGTTCTGTGAATTAGAATCATATTTGAAAATTGTATGTGATTTTGGGCCTTTGTCACCTCATTATGTTTGTACAGAATGTTTTAACAAAGAGTTCAGAGGTATGCAGTCTTAGCCACTGTACCAAATGATATGACTACTTGGGTATCATGCCAGACTGCCTAAGTGATCAACTGACTGCTCTATTAAATTAGCAATGGAAGCACTATTCAAATAAAGAAATGCAAAATAAAACAAAAAAAAAAAAATCACTTCAGCAAACTGAGAACTACTAATGTGTTCAACTGAATGGAAATGTTACGATCTGTATCAAGCTAAAACACTAAAATACTTCAATGGTTAGATTTTGGGGAATGAACTACATCAAAGCTAACACTAAATAAGCAAAGGGCAAGTTAAGAGCAGGGGAACTACCATCAGCTGCTTTTCTACTGGCTACTCTAGTGCATCATGGCTACTACAAGTAGATATGACACTTTTGTCCTATCTACTTGTACATGTACTTAAACATTTCTGTGTATTACAGCTGATGTTCCAATATAAACTACTCCTGCCAGATAAGCATCTGTATAAACAGATTTTGATTTACTATTCATAGTCTTCCTTTATGCTGACAAAAATACCAATAATGATAATAATAGTAATAATAGTAATAATAGTAATAATAATAATAGGTTGTCCTGACAGATTAGGGAACATTTATGCAGAAGGGTAATGGTTATAAAAATTGTACCACGCTCAAAGATTGTTCTTTTCAAGTTCATGTCAGTTTGAAGCTTGATGTGCTCCAACTGCACTGGTCAGACATATATATGGATTATTTCTAAGTGGGCCTCCAAAGGCCATAATCTTGTGATATTTTTTGAAGGCATCTGTACTACTGTTTTATCAGACTTCTGTAGACCTTATGTTTTTTTGGTTTAGCAACGTTTTCTGCTTTTACATGAATGCTGCAATGTGTTCACATGAATAGCTGACTACCTGGGGCCTTCCATACATTAACATTTACTTCTGATAACAGTTTTGTTAAGTCAGCAAAAGAATTGCCTGTTCATGCAGCAAACAGATATTATCCAAGAAGGTGGCACTTTTTTCTTTGTTTTTCAAGAATGATATTTCTTTACTTGTCTAAATAATTTATATCAAAACCAGTCTTGTAAGAGCAACTTTAACTTAATTTCTTTACTTTTGGTACACATAAATAATCAACACTGGCTGTCCTGTTTGGCCACCAAACTTTGTTGAAGTAAACTTAATTGTGCCCTGAAACTATGTTCTTGAGAATGTTTGAAGAACTGTGAAACAGATGCCTCAGCTTTAGGAAATTAACTGACCTTTTTCATAACCATTTTTAATTTCTTTTATTTTCTTGTTTTTAACTGGGTGGGTGGACTAGTAATTTGCTTATAGAGCCAATCACTATACGGCAGATGCCATCTCACTGGCACTTCGCCTATCCTTGGCAGACCTGGAGAACAGAAACTGCTGTCTGCATGTTTTTTATGAACTTCAGCTCAGCCTTCAACACGATCATCCACCAACATCTGATTGAGAAACTGGTCCATCTGGGTGACAGCACTCCTTTATGCAACTGGATTCTGGACTTTCTTATTGACAGACCACAAAAGGTATGCATGGGCAACAATACCTCGATGAGCATCACAGTGAACACTAAAGCACCTCAACGATGTGTTCTGAGTTCCCTGCTGTTCAACATGCTGACACATGACTGCATCACTACGTACAACACAAACCACATTATTGAGTTTGCGGATGACACCACAGTGGTAGGTCTCATCAGCAAAGGTGATGAAAATGCCTACAGAGAGGAGGTGAACCAACTGATTGTCTGGTGTTACAACAACAACCTGGCTCTCAATATGAATAAAACAAAGGAGATAATAGCAGACTTCAGGAAGAGATGCAATACTCATTCTCCACTCACAGTCAAAGGAGAAACCGTGGAAAGGGTGAAGAGCACCAAGTTCCTGGGGGGGGGTGTCTACACTTTCTAAGAAGCTTGAGGAGAGCAAAAATACCACCTTCAGTTCTCACAACCATCTACAGGGGTACCATTGAAAGCATCCTGACTAGTAATCTCTCCGCGTAGTATGGAAACTACATGGTTTCAGATCACAAATATCTCCAGAGGGTGGTGAAAGTGGCAGAAAGAATGATCAGGTCCATGCCCTCCTCTACCTAGTGCTTGTACTCTGCTTATTGCCTCAGCAGAGCCATGAAAATAGTCAAAGACTGCACTCACCCTGCCCATGGTCTGTTCTCATGTTTGTGTTCAGGCAGGAGATACCCAAGCTTACATTGCAAAACCACCAGAAGCTTCTTTCCACATCAGACTTCTGAACTCCTGTAATAACATACACCATGCTAGTCATGGAGGTCTGGAGCTAGAATGCTGAAGTAATTCATAGACGTATGCAATAACTCTGAAAGTACAATCTTATACCTTATGTGCAATATTAAACATGCCACGTTAACATTCTGTGCAAGAGGCTAAGTTAGCATTCCATGCAATTTGAAATCTGTCTGATTTTAATCTGTGCAATATTTTATGTACTGACAAAGACATGGAAGTGGAATAGTCTTGGTGCATGTCATTGTACTTGTTACTGCACTGCATAAATGACTTGCTGTTGTTATTGTTGTATTAGCTTTAGTATATGTGTTATTGTTGTATGCACATTGAGTTTGAAATAACACAATTTCATTCAGTTGCACTGTTGTGCAGTCTGAATGACAGTAAAATTCACTTTGAGTTTGACTTTAATATATGACCCTTTTCTGCCACATTCAAGCAAACTGTATAGCACAACAGAAAACAAGTACAATTTTACAATTAGGACTGCAAACAGTGACAAAAGAAAACATACTACGATACTTCGTATTATATGACTATACCATCAACAACAAATGCACACAAACTTACACATATCAATGATTATTACTCAAAATATTTGCACTTTCCTACTGCAAGCCAAAAGTGAGCACATAGAACATTTACACAAAAAATTTAACAACGTTGTAAGGGAAGAGCAAAAGTAAGGTAGCAACAAGTTATTAAAACACTTTGTACTGCAAGAAATAACATAATATTAAGTATGGGAACTGTAGAATTTAAGTGGGTGATGAAGTCTAGCTCTTTGTTTAAAATATGTTCATAGGTTCATAGGTGTGTACTACGCTAATGGCCCTGGGGCCTTTACAAGCCTAGCCCATAGAAGTGCCCTATCATTGTGCCGCCCATCGTTAGTTCCCAGTGCCCCTATCAAACAGAGTCACCGGAGTGATCCCCGGGGTGAACTTTCTAATTCCCATACAATCATCAAGATTTCTCTTGAAGAGGGCTAGTGAGGTGCTCTGCTTGACATGTATGGGAAATCTATTCCAGAGCATTGTCAGACTCTGGGTTATGAGCCTGTGCCTCCAGCATACTCTGTTGATTGTGGTAATGAGGTTGAGGTCTCTGGAGCATGTGGTGCAGAGGGACTGAGATTTCTTTAGATGTAGCTTTTCTAACAGAGCTGGATCAGACAGGGCTTTGTAAGTCAAGCAGATATTGCCTGTTAGTAGACAATATGAGACAGAGAATAGCTGGAGTTTTTTGAGTCTGTCCATGCAGGACATGTGTTTAAGGCCTAGGATCCTCTTTCTTAGGTACTTTTGTGATATCTCCAGCTGTTGCAGGTGTTTAATGAGGTAAATGCCAAATGAGGCATTACACTCTATGATTGGTCTAATGAAGGAAGAGTAGAGAGAAATGATCTCTTAATTCCTGAATGCAAAACTTTTGGAAATGAGATGTGCCACATAGAAGGACTTCCTGACCACAGTGGCAATGTGGTGGTCGAAGGAGAAGTTGCTGACAACCTTTGTTCCTAGATCTCTTGTAACACCTTCAGTGTTCAGTGGACTACCATCAATGTGGTAATTAGTGGGAACTGAGTTTTTCCCAAAGGGGATGACAACACATTTTTGGCATTAAGCTTAAGGTCATAGTTTTGATACCAGTCATTGTTCTCAGTGACGCCTTTCTATAGGATATCTGCATCACTTGGGGAGTTAATAATGGCTCCCAGCTTGCAGTTATCTATGAATTTGGTCAGCCAGAGTCCTTCTGTGTTAGCCTGGACTTCTTAGAAGTAGATGCCAAACAGGAGAGGACCCAGGACCAATCACTGTGGGACTCCATTCGTGACTGGTTGGAAGTCTGACTTGGAATCCGCTACTTTCACACTGTGTGTTCTATCTGTGAGCCAATTTGCAACCCACCTAAAGATATAGGGGATGGTGCCTAGTTTGGTGAGTTTATCAATAATTCCTGATTGAGGAATGGTACCAAAGTCCTTGGCCAGATCGAGGTAGGCTGTATGAATTGCCTTAACTTCATCCACCACTCTGGTGACTGACAAAGAAGTCAACCAGGTTGAGCAGGCATGATCTTCTTCTTCTTCTTTTGGCTTTTCCCGGTTAGGGGTTGTAACAACAGATCACCTGTCCGCTCATGACTGGCAGTGGAGTTTTATGGTGTCGAGTTGCCAGCCCAGCGCCCAACCTTCCACAGAAGGCACGCACACGCACACACTCATGCCTAGGGCCAATTTAGAGTGTTCAACCCACCTACAGCATGTTTTTGGGATGTGGGAGGAAAACAGAGCACCCGGAGGAAACCCACGCGACCACAGGGCGGACATGCAGACTCCACACAGAAAGCACCCCAGCCGAGAATCGAACCGTAGAACCTCTTGCTGTGAGGTGGCAACGCTAAACACTGCACCACCGTGGCCACCCGTTGAGCAGGCCCTTTCACAAAATCAAATTGCTTGGGATCTAGAGTTTGGAGATTCCCTATACTCTTGTTAATTAGGTCCATGATGATGCACTCCATAGCCTTACATATCAGACTAGTCAGGCTAATGGGGCGATAATTTCCAGGGTCTGTAGTCACTCCTCCTTTGTAGGGAGGGATGACTGTAGCAGTGCGCCATTCGGTAGGGACAAAGCCTGAGGTGAGGCTGTGAGTGAACAGAGCACACAAAAGTGGTGACAGTTCAATTTGTAATTCATGCAGAACACAGCCAGGGATATTGTCGGGTCCCATGGAAGCTGTATTCTTGGCATTAGACAATGCAGCTTTAACCTGTTCTGCAGTAATGTAGGGTGCCTGGCATTCTTCCGGTATTGAGATTAGTCCTTTGGGGGGGGTAAGGTTGGCACTGAATCTGTCGGCCAGTATGTTGCCAATGTCTGTTGGCTCAGTATAGGAAATACCATTGTGCAGTAACTCAGAGCAAATCTGGGTATTGCCATGGAGAGTCTTGATATAACTAAAGAAGGCTTTGTGGTTGTTTTTAGTGTCTGCTAAAGTTCTGCCTTCATAGCTGTCTTTGGCAGTTTTGATGAGGGATCTCAACTTTTTGTTGAGACTAATTAGGGAATTTTTCCAGTCATGAGACTTTACCTTTTTCTACAACAGTTTCTTCCTTCTGTTGTAGTTTATTAATGTCAGGGCACCACCAGACTGCCTTCCTTTTTTGGAGGAGAGCATCTTACTTCTGTTGGGTATGGCTAGTTCCATGCATTTATGTACATGTTTGTACAGTGCACTGGTGTATGATTTGGCAGTCATGCATCTATTTTCCATTGGCATGGGTGCCATGAAGTTAGCTACCTCTGTTTTTAGCAGTCCAAACTCAGCTTTGGAGAAGTTTTTATGGTAGATACCTTTGTGAGGGATGTGGGTGAGATGTGGGTTTCCCATTGTGATTAGTTTGTGGTCAGATCTAACCAGGGAGGAATTGACTATTGTTGTAGAGCAGCAGTTGCCCATGTTAGTACTAACCAGCTCAAGGCTGTTGCTTTCTCTACTGGGGTTAAGAATGTGCTGGTCCAGGGCATTGGAAATGAGTAGTTTTCCCAGTTGATGGAGGGGTAGTTGAAGTCTCCTAGTATGAGAGTGTTGGGTTGGACTTTAATATTCCAGGGTGCTTAGGAACGTGGAGTGAGAGTCTAGGGACGTTGTTGGGGACCTATAGCAGGCTATGACCTGGATCTCAGTCTTACCCAATGTTAGTTGTACCTGAAGTATCTCAGATGCATTATGCTGGGCTACTAGTTGGAGGTGTGCATAACCTTTATGCATGTGAGACACCACCACCTTTGGAGCTTTGGTCCATGTTTCGGGGCCGAATGGAGTGGAATGAGTTATAGCCTGGTAGCACAGGGGTGCTTTCTACCACTTTAAACCAGGTCTCCATTACAGCAGAAATGTCATTCTCCATTTTGAGTAGTGCTTCAAGTGAGTGCATCTTGAGATTTAGACTTCTAGTGTTGAGCAGCATGACCATATTTATAGGTGTTATGGTGGTAATTTGGTCTTTGGAACTCCGTCTAAAAAAGGCATTATAGAGGTGGCAAGAGCCTTAGCCAATACACGGAAACCCAGGGGTGACAGATGCAGGCCATCTCTGGCGAAGCATCGAGGTCTGTCAATCATGTCATCCCAAGCAGACAGATACTGGATCCCCTTAGAATGACACCAGAAACTTAGCCAATGAAGTCAATCATTTTTTGTTTTTACTGCAGTATCATCCTGGGTGATGGTAGAATACTGCTTAGGGCTAGTGTCATATCTGCCTGGGACGTATAATATGAGAGCTCCACCATGTCTCTTTTCATGTAGTCCAGGAAGGTGCATCTCAGGACATTCACACCCACATGGACAATGACAGACTTATACTTGTACTTGTTTTGGAGTGGCCTGAGTGCGTGTGTTATGTGCCGGATTCTGGCACCTGATAGACAGCTGACTGTTACCTTCTCCTTATTCATCATAGTGAGTGGGACATCTGTGTTACTCACTATTGAGTCACCTATGATTAGTGTATTGGGCAAGGTGTTTAGCCTTAGGGGCTTAGGTTGAGTGGCACACTTTGGAGGTGAGCTGTGTGTCCTGTGGTTTGTGCTGTGTTGTGTTGGTCAACTGCATTTCTGTATTGGAGGTCTCTGCTGTTTGGGTAATTTTCTACTGAGTGCCTCTGCGAAGGTGGGTGTGTGGTTTGTGTTTTTATGTGAGAGCTGTGATAGTGGGTTTTCTGGAGGGCTATGTGCTCCATGTGGTGTGGTGCAGGTGTTGACCTTCTCCTCTTGACCAGCTAGTCCGGTCTTGGGTGGAGAGTGCACAGCTTCCAATTTGGTATAAGTGGATCTCTAACAAGTCTGAGAGTTGGGAAGTAAGAGGAGAGGGTTGTCTGTGTACATGAGGCAGTTGCTACACTGCCTCAGAATGTCCAAGTGCACCAGGTTAGTAGGAGAAAGCACAGGGAACTGCCCTTTAATCATGCCAGGAGGGGTGGTCATAACTACTAAGTACTGGAGCTATTTCCGTGAAGAATGACTAGTGCTGATGGCTCTTAGGCATGTTATAATAATTGCTACAAAACCTGTTGAAGTGCAAAGCGAGTAGGCTATTTGAAGTGCAAGAGAGAAAGAACTAGCAAAATCTAAGGGAAAAACTGAAGAGTAGACTTTCTGGCACCAGTAATAGTTTACCTCAGCTCAGCGCCACTGAGCACAGCTTAAACAAGCACAAACCCATGCAAATGCAGGCTTTTAAACAAGAAAGTTGAAAGAGATGGAAAAACTGCTCAAACATTCAATAAACTACAATTATGGGCCAGAAACCACTTTTCTTGTGGTAAATAGGCCACCAAGTGTTTACCACTCCCACTGATAAGCTGGAAGGCTTCCCTCCAACACAGAAAAGCTTGGGGGGCTCAGAAGCTTACAAGCAGTCCATGATACAGCAAATCTGTATCAGGACTAGACTAGTTACAGGAAAGACGGGAAACAAGCATAAACACAGGCTTTTAAACTAGAATGTTGAAGGGGATGGAAGAACTGCCCATATGGCCACTAAATGACAAATTCTGGGTCAGAAACCACTCCTCCTGGGGTAGATAGTCTATCTAGTGCTTACCACTCCCACTAAGATAGAAGGCTTCCGTCCATCACAGAAAGGATGGGGGGGGGGGGGTTCAGAAGCTTACAAACAGTCCTGGATACAGCAATCTGAATCTGGACTAGACTGGACTAGTTACAGGAAAGCATAAGTTCTCTTGTTGAATTATGCTGTGATGTATTAAGCATTCTTGTAGTACTTGTTTGAACATTAAATTCAGAAATTGACTTTGCTTTCTGGTGGTGAAGAGGCTGCTACCACTTCTCATATCATAAAGCTTGGCATATCAAAGCTTTCTTCTTTTCAGTACCTAGCTTGCTTCGACAGAAATGTGATTTCCCATTCAGTTGTCATTACCTGAACTGATGTCCAGCTTTTAGTGACAGCAAAAGATTTGGTAACTACCTGCATGCCATTTGGGTAGTATCACTAAATTACTGTTTTCATTAAGTAGTAAGCAAAAAAAAAAAAAAAAAACTGATATAGTTTAGGTCCTTTGCAGATGTTATCTTTGATGTTAGATGTTACATGAAAAATCCTCCACTCGTGTTGCAACAGTCTGTTGTAAAGGGCTTTGTTTTTCAGTCAGTGAATTTTTGACTAGGCAAATTTGGTCTAGACTAAGCCCCACCTGAAAATGTCTTCAGTATCAGTTATGATTCCTTTTAACAAATAGCTGATTTTAATTATGCTTCAGAATTCTGGAAAGATACTTTTTAAAATGACTACTGTTCGCTGGCACTTTATTTCAGTGTTTTCACTATGTCATCCCAAAGCTGTCCTGAGAGATTACTACATTTAGCATGTATTGTGATGTAATGAGAGCTTGTTTTATACTCTTTATGAATTGGTGCAGTTCCTTGACAAATTAAATTCAAGTTGGAGTCATTATTCAGTTGTAAAATTTTCCTAAGATTATTTTCTTTTGAAAACATGACTTTCACTATTAATCTTTCCTTTTTACCTTCTTACTTACATTAAAAACAAAAGCTAAGACAAAAATAGAATAGCATTTCTGCATGCAGAAATGTTAACAAGCCCATTGTACAAAGAGTTGTACATGTTAGCACAGTGAAAGTATTGTACCTTTGAATTAGTTGCTTTAAGGGTGATGCAACATTCCCCGTATGGTGGCCCAGTTGTGCAGTCTCACTATTAGAGATCCTGTGTTGAAATACAGTGACTGATTTTTGCAGTATGGCAGCAAGTATGTAGATAGTGTCCTGCCTGACTCATCATCATCATCATCAATGCCATTTTTCCCATTTTTCTACATGGGGTCGGGATAGTGTGTTAACTACTTCCATCTCTTTTGATTCAGTGCCACACTCCTGCCTTCTTCGGCACTCATGCCTGACTGTCGCAGATCTCTCACACAATCCATCCACTTTTTTACTGGATGCCATTATTTCCTTTTGCCCTCTTCCTGTTTGTCCCAAATCTTCTCCACCAGTTTGTCTTCTGCTTTTCTGCACGTGGCCAAACCACTGTAATCTGTTCTCTTTGATGTTTTCTGCAATTGAAGCTACTTTAGTTTCTGCTCTTATGTCCTCATTTCTTCATCTGTCCCACAGTGTCCATCCTACCACCCATCTCAGGCACTTCATTTCCATCACCTCTAGTTCCTCATCCGCTTTGCCTTTACTGTCCAGGTTTCTGTACCAGACAGCAGTAATGGTTGCACCACAGTTTTATACATCTTACTTTTTAGCTTTCTTGGCATTCTTCTGTCATACACTACAACTGACACTCCATGCCAGTTGGCTTAAACCCCTGTTCATTTAGACTTCCATTCCCCTCAACCATACCCCCAGATATTTAACCTGTTCCACAAACTTCCCTTCTATCTTAGTTCTCAGCTTCTTCTGATTTCCCCCAATTTCTACCATTGACACTGTTTTGTCTATACTCATTTTCATCCCATGTGCCTTCAATTTTGCATTACAGTCCCCTTTGCTTTGTTGAAATTCTTTCTCAGAGTCTTCCTCTGTCATATGCAGTGGCTCACTGTCACTTCACTGTTGTACATTTCAATTCTAAAGTGCATGTCAGACAGCAAATTTAACAGGGCAGCTGTAGATGCCAAGATGTAGCATTTTCTCTGTGATCAGCTGATCCAGTGTATAATATTTCACTTCCTAGTACCTAGTCTATATGAGCAGTGCAAGGTCCATCGTATACTGGACAGCTACCACCTCTCAGGTTAAGGTTTTGAATAACCAGCCTGTAGTGGCAGTTTTGCACTGCTTGCAAAGGAATGATTCTCCATGTGATGCAATGGCTCAAAGAGCATTTTCCAGTTAAGGGTTCATCTCTGAGTGCTGTCACCAACAGTACAGCAGTACTTACTGCGATGGATTTTATTTATGGTCCAGTATGCCTAAACGGATGCACATCTTATAACTCCAGGCTTCAACAGTACACTGATTAGCAGCCCCATGCAGTTTCAGAGATAGTAGTGTTTCACTGAGGTAATCTTCCTAAAGGTTTCTGTTACAGAACAAGTAAATTAAAATACCAGATATGGTGGAACAGTTAAACTTTTTTTTTTTTTAACAATACAAAGAGTATTTTTATATTACGTTTAATATATTGGTACCATTTGGTCTTTCAAGGATGCAATTAGAAGATTATTTAAATTGTAATTGATTGCTTTTCATATATATATATATATATATATATATATATATATATATATATATGGGATCCGGACACATGCTCGACTAGCATATGTCCGAATCACAAAACATCGAACACACATACACAAAAGCGCTTAACATCGACAAGCGCTTCTGTGTATGTGTGCCTGTTTCGTAGATCGGACTACAGTGCGGGTAAGGGAAAATTCCTTTTTCCCCACTGTAGTGTGATCTCGGAGTGAGAATAATAAAGTAGGGGGGGTGGGGGTGCATGGGGGTGGAGCCCCCCTGCAGAAACGTAGATATATTTTTTTTGAACTACACATACACGGAAGCACTTTTCAGTGTTAAGCGCTTTTGTGTATGTGTGTTTGATGTTTTGTGATTCGGACATATGCTAGTCGAGTATGTGTCCTAGACCTATATATATATATATATATATATATATATATATATATATATATATATAGATATATATATATATATATATATAGATGTGTGTGTGTGTGTGTGTGTGTGTGTGTGTATGTGTGTATGAAGTATGCATGTTGTGTGTTTTTATAGATACATAGGTATGTATTAAGATATTGATCAGTAGGGATCTTAAGAAGCCTAACTTTATATTTCCATGGCAGTTCTTAGAGTTATATTTTGCATATGAATAACCCATAGGCAGTAAGAACAAGAATATGTTGGGAACATTTACTTGTTGCCTCTACCCTTGAGGGATATGGGTGATAAGCCGTGCTGAATTTGTTGTATCCCAGCCATTTGTTCCAAACCAAAGAGTAAAAGGGGCACACAGACAATCTGTTTAGTAAAAAACTACAATAAAAAACTAGCCAAGGTAGAGTTTTTCACTGTGTGATATATTAAACCTCCTGTAATGTGATCTTTTTCTCTTTGGTTTGGATGATAGTTGGGATATTTTGCTGAAATCTTAATGGCTATGGATATCATCTGGGTTTAAAGGACCCGTGTTCCTAAAGTACAGCCAAGTAGTCTACTTATGCTGTCCTGATGAGGTCATATGAAGGCCAAAATATGCATGTCCACAGCTAGTGGGGTTTGGCTTTATTGGCCTGAATGTATCTATAAAGACTTAAAAAGAAAAAGTAAAACGTCAAGGACATTCAGAATCCATATAGCTGAAGCACTTGATGTCTGTAAAGGATCATTTGCATAGATCCCATGGTCCTCTATTACAGGAGGTTTAAGGTATCACACAGTGAAAACTCTAACTTGTTTTTTTTGTAGTTTTTGATGGTATCAGGTATATGCATATATGTAGGTATCTGAATATAATCACTTATATGTTCATTCAGTCTTTCATCGCTGAGTCATTCATTTTTTTTTTCTGTTTTTTACAACAATCCTCTGTCACTAACATCCACATATTTCCCAATACCCCCCCCCCCCCCCAGAAGATAGGACCATGGCCAGATCCTGCTGTGATCCTGCAGCTGGAGTTGGTCTCTGGGGAGAGAATAACCTGATTGGTCTTCTACCCCTAAAATGGTCATGCCTCCTTTAAGACATGCACGATTCTGATGGCAAGCATCATGTAGTATCAGTTGGTTGAAATTTGGGAATAGACATGGGAAATGAAAACCTTATCTGGGTGGAGTGATCATGACATCAAAGGCATCAATGCCCATGACACATGTCTGCTCATCCACCCCCAGAAACCAAATTAACTGTTTCTGCCTGAAGCTAGTGAAGCACACCTTGTCCTCCACAGAGGTGAATGGGGATGAAAATTCCTCATGCCCCAAATGTTTAAGGTGATGTAAGTCACCCACTCCCACCCCTCCCTGCCTGGCTCCTTAGACATCCAAGCTGCTAATCAAACTGTCATCTTTAAGACTATAGCCCAGGCTGTGACCCTCTCTGTCAGAGAGGCAGGCTATTCATTCATTTTCTGATATTAACTTTATTCTGTCCAAGATTATGTGAGAGCTAGAAACACACACACACACACACACACACACACACACACACACACACACACTGGATTGCTGAACTTAAAAATTAATTTCTTTTCCATTAATGATTTTCCTCTCCTGTAGCTTGTATCAAGATGCACTGATATGATTGCATTGAGTAAACAGAAATTATCTGCAGTTTGTAGTTCAGTAAAACAGTGATACACTTGTGTTGAGGTAAACAACAAATATCTAGTTTGTAGTTCAGTAAAGTAAGTCTGTTTTACCTGATGTATGGTCTCATCAACGTCTATAGAAATGCTACACATGTTTTTCAATATAATGCACTATATCACCTTTCTTTTGTAATGCAGCTCATATACAGTAAGGTTTCCTTCAACTTTAAATGAGTCACTGAACTCTGTGACTTCTAAGAAAGTCCCTGAACTCTGTGTCTTGCAAAGAAATGCCACTGTAGGTACTTTACAAAAGGAATAAACAAAACAGAATACATGTTATTGTCAGAAAATATATCAACAATCCAAACCTGTGGCTGAAGAAACACATTATATGATAAAAACAAGCTTTTATTGTCGGGAAGCGCTTTTGTAGTGCTTCTCACACCACTTCATCAGACCTTTACGTAAAATATTAACTTACAAACCCATCTTATATAAGTGACTCAATCAACTCAAACTACTTAATTGGCATCTTACAATGATATCTAATTATACTCATTATACCTAAAAGCATCCACTACTTACTGAATTTAATACTTCTTACATACATATTAGCTGCTAATTCATGATTAACAAATGATAATGAATTAATTCATAAAAATACAATATATATTGAATTATGTACATATAAATACTAGCTCAAAACCTTAAATAATCATTGAAATTCATATACAAAAATAACTTTAAATACCTTATACTACTTGGCCAAAGGTCTGTTTCTCGGTATTGGTTTTAAAGGAATTCTCTCATTAAGGGCTGAGCCTCTATCAGCCCTTAGCCTAATAATCCAGCGTGTCTCTGATGTCTCTGTATTGTTTGTGGTGTCTCCCCCCCTCTCATTTTCTTCTATCTTTTCTATTGCTTGGAACCTAAATGCATGTCCTGGTTCTGTGTTCCTAACATGCTTGGCTAGAGCATTTGTGAGGTTCTGATTTTTAATTTGTAAAAGGTGTTCACGTATCCTAAATCTGAGTTCCCTGTTAGTTTTACCTACATAAAAATTTGAGCAGATATCACATACAGCTAAGTATACAATATTTTTAGTGTGACAAGTAGCCTGTACGTTAAATGTAAATATTCTGCCAGTGTCAGGATGAGAAAAAGTGTTGCTAGTGTCTATAAATTTACATTGGTTGCATTTTCTACATGGTATAGTTCCTTTTATTAGGGCTGCTTCTCCTTCTTTACCTACCTAACCGTCTCTAGGATAGCATAGTTATCTTTTTAGGGATTTCTTATTCTTAAAAGAGAAGCTGGGATCTTCTCCTACTATCTCCTTTATCTCAGCATCATGTGTTAAAATGGGCCAATGTTCCCCAATTATTCCTGTCACAATGAACATATTACTAGAATATTGTGTGGGAACCCTTACTACTTTTCTTTTTTCTTGTCGGCTAACTACATCATCATCCACCCTTCTTGCAAAATATGGTTTACCGACAGTGGCCTTTAATATGACACCTTCTCCTACCAAAATATCACAATCATCTGCGTAACGTCTCTCTCTAAATCTTTGCTTGAGGTCTGCCACTTCATGTTCAAAATCTTCATTCGCTGTTAATCTAGACACTCTCAATGTCTGTCCTTTAACTACATTGTTAAAAATGTGTTCGGGGTGCATACTTCCTCTATGTAAAATTGTGTTTCTATGACAGTCCTTTCTATATAGTTTACTGGTAATCTCCCCCCATCTATTTTAATTAGTTTAACATCGAAAGAGTTCATTTCTTTATCCGACACCTTTGTTTCAAAGTTCAGAAAACTAGTTTTAGTGTTTGCTTCATAAAATAACCTCTCTAATTCTACCTGGTTCCCATCCCACAACAGGAACAAGTCATCCACAAATCATTTATAAAATATTATTGATCCCCACTGCTCATTTTTTACCCATTTATTCTCCCATGATGCCATAATCAAATTAGAGTAGCTGTTTGCGCTAGAAGTGCCCATTGCTACGCCATCTTTTTGCACGTATAGTGTGTGTTCAAACATCAATACATTGTTAATGAGTATCTGCTCCAATAGGATACATTTCAATTCTATTTTACTTTGATCATAAGACCCTTCCATAGTTAGATATGTTCTCAACATATCTATTCCCAAATTGTTAGGTATGGACGTAAACAAAGAACGGACATCCCTAGTAACCAATTAAACATTACTCAAACACTTGCCATATGTTAGGAAAAAATCATACAATTCATTCAAAAATTGTTTCATATCCCTTAAGATGGTTTTATTCTTATCTACTAGGGGTCTCAATGTTTTTTTCTATATATGTATAGATATAGGTCTGTTATCCATTTCTTCCTGACACTATTGGTCTCAATGGAGGATTTACAGGGTCCTTATGCATTTTAGGAATACCTTGGATAAAACTGATTAGGGGGTTCTTCACTGAAAAGTAATTATATAAGTGAGGGGTTATCCATTTATTCAAAAGACATTCATATAATAGATTTTCCAATCTTTTAATAAGACTTCCCTTTTGCTTTTTTTTTGTTATTATCTTATAAACAGTTTGGTCACTTAACGTTTCCTTCATTTTCA
Source organism: Protopterus annectens (assembly GCF_019279795.1). Classification (NCBI taxonomy): domain Eukaryota; kingdom Metazoa; phylum Chordata; order Ceratodontiformes; family Protopteridae; genus Protopterus; species Protopterus annectens. The sequence continues at coordinate 896,693,816 of NC_056735.1, forward strand.
TATTATAATCACACTTATCCATGACCACTACTGGTCCCCGTTTATCCGCTGGTTTAATTATTATATTTTGATAATTTTTTAAACTGTATAAAGCTTTATCCTTTATCCTTTAAAACCAATAGTGAGAAACATACCTTTGGCCAAATAGTATAATAAGCTATTTAAAGTTATTTTTGTATATGAATTTTAATGATTATTTAAGGTTTTGAGCTAGTATTTATATGTACATAATTCAATATATATTATGTATTTTTATGTATTAATTCATTTGTTAAGCATGAATTAGCAGCTAATATATATGTAAGAAGCATTAAATTCAGTAAGTAGTGGATGCTTTTAGGTATAATGAGTATAATTAGATATCATTGTAAGATTGCAATTAAGTAGTTTGAGTTGATTGAGTCACTTATATAAGATGGGTTTGTAAGTTAATATTTTATGTAAAGGTCTGATGAAGTGGTGAAAGAAGAACTACAAAAGCGCTTACCGACAATAAAAGCTTGTTTTTATCATATATTGCATTTCTTCAGCCACAGGTTTGGATTGTTGATATAGTTTGTGACAATACATTTTGACTTTGGAATATCTCACAATTCATTAATACCAACCTTAACCGTAAAGAGCTTTGCTTGTTTTAATTTGTTGGCTGTGGTTGGTACCAGATGGCTGAAGGTATAAGGAATTATAGTACAATTAGCACGAGTGATGTCATTGAACTGGAATATGTTCCGAGCAATCGAGGTGAGCAACAAAGTATCATTATGAAAAATTTAATAAGCTGTATGAATAGTACAACCAATCCTTTATTAGTCACTGAACGATTAATAGATGAGCATCAGAATAAGTACAAGGACATAGACTTTCTCACATTAATGAGAGAAATACATAAGCTAGAAGATGAACTATATAAAAACAAAAGATTGCAAGCTGAAAGATTTCATTTAGAAGCATGTTTAAAATATCAAGTTATACCACGTGGTCTTAGGATCACTAAAATGCCTGTACAAGGAAATCGACTACCAGAAATGTTATCTAGATGGCAAAAGCTAAATATTGAACTTAGCTTCAATTATATGAGGCTTATAATAGAATACATGCAGAAAGATGAAACTATCAGTAGAGAAATCATACTGGGTTTGCAGGAACAGTTGTATGACAAATATCCAGCAGAACTGATCGATGAGAAAATAATGAATGTAATTGTTTTAGTTTCTCTCATGAGAAAAGACTATACAAACAGAAATTCTCCAAACTAGAGCGAGGCAGAAGGGACTTTAATACAGACCACATTTTTGTATGGCCATGCACGCATTTTGAACTACAGAAAAATGGTGACACTACCTTAAAAACTGCAAACAACCTGGAGGGAGATCGCCCTATAACATCGTGTAATTTGAGTGCACAGGAATTTCTAGGAGCTAGACCGAAGGTCAGCCCAGTAGATTTACTCAATGAAACATCAACAGAAGCTATAGCTATGCATACATCTACAATTGTAGGAAATGTAACAAGAGGAATTAGGAACAGCAACGAATTACAGAAATTACCGTTGGAAACACATAAGGAAATGTCACAAGAGAAAAGAACACAAGAACAGGTTTTTTGCATATTCCCTACCAGGTTAATGCCAGCACAACACAATCTACCCAGAGGAGGGTCACGGAGTAGAGGAGGCTTCAAACACAAGGGCCAACAAGGTTTATCGAACGAAAGGATGTACAAGAAATGATGGCAAACAGACAAGATGTAGAATTGCTAGTATGGAACATTTCTACCAAAACATTATCAGATAATGAACTAAAAGTCCTGAATAGAGGCCTCTCATTTATACCAGCGCAAACCACTGAGGTAACTGACACCATTTTGGACTTAAAATGTTTACAAGAAATGTTTTATTGAAATTGACGTTGGGGGTAAATGAAAATGGTAAAAGGGAAGTGTTTAAGAAGCCTTGCACTTTTATTCCAGTTGGACGTCCTACAGCTGATGTGTTCAGTAGTTTGTGTGAAAAGAAACTGTTTGAACAACTTGATAGGGATAAGAACAAAAACTTTTTAAGGAATATGTCTAAAGATGAATATAAAGCTTTATACAGTTTAAAAAATGATCAAAATATATTAATTAAACCGACAGATAAAAGGGGACCAGTAGTGGTCATGGATAAGTGTGATTATAATACGAAAATAAAGGAAATGTTAAGTGACCAAACTGTTTATGACATAATAACAAAAAAACAACAGGGAAGTCTTATTAAAAGATTGGAAAATCTGTTATATGAATGTCTTTTGGATAAATGGATAACCCCTGACTTATATAATTACTTTTCAGTGAAGAACCCCCTCATCCCTGTTATCCAAGGTATTCCTAAAATACATAAGGACCCTGTAAATCCTCCAGTGAGACCAATAGTGTCAGGAAGAAATTGGATAACAGAACCTATATCTATACATATATATATATATATATATATATATATATATATATATATATATATATATATATATATATATAAAACATTGAGACCCCTAGTAGATAAGAATAAAACCATCTTAAGGGATAAGGAACAATTTTTGAATGAGTTGTATGATTTTTTCCTAACATATGACAAGTGTTTGAGTAATGTTAAATTGGTAACTATGGATGTCCCTTCTTTGTTTACGTCCATACTAAACAATTTGGGAATAGATATGTTGAGAGAATAACTATGGAAGGGTCTTATGATCAGAGTAAAATAGAATTGATATGCCTCCTAATGGAGCAGATACTCATTAACAATGTATTGATGTTTGAACACACACTATACCTACAAAAAGATGGCATAGCAAAGGGCACTTCTAGCGCAAACAGCTATGCTAATTTCGTTATGGCATCATGGGAGAATAAATGTGTAAAAAATGAGCAGTGGGGATCAATAATATTTTATAAACAATTTGTGGATGACTTGTTCCTGTTGTGGGATGGGAACCAGGTAGAATTAGAGAGGTTATTTTATGAAGCAAACACTAAAACTAGTTTTCTGAGCTTTGAAACAAAGGTGTCGGATAAAGAAATTAACTCTTTTGATGTTAAACTAATTAAAATAGATGGGGGGAGATTACCAGTAAACTATATATAAAGGACTGTCATAGAAACACAATTTTACATAGAGGAAGTATGCACCCCGAACACATTTTTAACAATGTAGTTAAAGGACAGACATTGAGAGTGTCTAGATTAACAGCGAATGAAGATTTTGAACATGAAGTGGCAGACCTCAAGCAAAGATTTAGAGAGAGACGTTACGCAGATGAATGTGATATTTTGGTAGGAGAAGGTGTCATATTAAGGGCCACTGTCGGTAAACCATATTTTGCAAGAAGGGTGGATGATGATGTAGTTAGCCGACAAGAAAAAAAAAAAGTAGTAAGGGTTCCCACACAATATTCTAGTAATATGTTCATTGTGACAGGAATAATTAGGGAACATTGGCCCATTTTAACACATGATGCTGAGATAAAGGAGATAGTAGGAGAAGATCCCAGCTTCTCTTTTAAGAATAAGAAATCCCTAAAAAGATACCTATGCTATCCTAGAGACGGTAAGGTAGGTAAAGAAGGAAAAGCAGCCCTAATAAAAGGAACTATACAATGTAGAAAATGCAACCAATGTAAATTTATAGACACTAGCAACACTTTTTCTCATCCTGACACTGGCAGAATATTTACATTTAATGTACAGGCTACTTGTCACACTAAAAATATTGTATACTTAGCTGTATGTGATGTCTGCTCAAATTTTTATGTAGGTAAAACTAACAGGGAACTTAGATTTAGGGTACATGAACACCTTTTGCAAATTAAAAATCAGAACCTCACAAATGCTCTAGCCAAGCATGTTAGGAACACAGAACCAGGACATGCATTTAGGTTCCAAGCAATAGAAAAGATAGAAGAAAATGAGAGGGGGGGAGACACCACAAAAAATACAGAGACGTCAGAGACACACTGGATTATCAGGCTAAGGGCTGATAGAGGCTCAGGCCTTAATGAGAGAATTCCTTTAAAACCAGTACTGAGAAACAGACCTTTGGCCAAGTAGTATAAGGTATTTAAAGTTATTTTTGTATATGAATTTCAATGATTATTTAAGGTTTTGAGCTAGTATTTATATGTACATAATTCAATATATATTATGTATTTTTATGTATTTTTATGAATTAATTCATTTGTTAAGCATGAATTAGCAGCTAATATATATGTAAGAAGCATTAAATTCAGTAAGTAGTGGATGCTTTTAGGTATAATGAGTATAATTAGATATCATTGTAAGATGCCAATTAAGTAGTTTGAGTTGATTGAGTCACTTATATAAGATGGGTTTGTAAGTTAATATTTTATGTAAAGGTCTGACGAAGTGGTGTGAGAAGCACTACGAAAGCGCTTCCCGACAATAAAAGCTTGTTTTTATCATATAATGTGTTTCTTCAGCCACAGGTTTGGATTGTTGATATACTTTGTGACAATACGTTTCGACTTTGGAATATCTCACAATTCATTAATACCAACCTTAACCTTAAAGAACTTTGCTAGATTACATGTTCTGTCTGCAGAAGGAACCATTTTACTGATTGCTAATGTTGGCCTTACAAAGAGCTGCCAGTAAGCAAAAGTATCGGGATGTGAGTAGTTCTAAAAGTACAACATTCAGTGACATAGAAATTCAGTTTAAAATTTAATAGAGATGATTCTGTATTCATGAAGGAGATGGATATTTTAGTAAAAATGTTTATAAAATAAGCTATCCCTTGAATTTCTTAAACAAAATTAAACATAAAATTGTTGAGTTTAAGAAGTCCAGATTTCCACCCATTATAACAGAAAGAGCAGAAAATGTGAAGATAGTTTCCCCATAAACTACACCTGCAGCAACCAATAAGAAAGTGGGTGTGATGGTTATTCTTTATAACCAGGATGTACCGACCTTAGTAAAAATTCTTTAGACCACTTGAAATACAATTTGTACCCCTCAAGTTAAAGCTCATTTAAGGGGACCCCACAGGTGGTGTATGGAAGGGTGCAAACTACTAAAAGGTTGTTGGAATATAATCAAAAATTCTAGCCAGCTGGGTTTAGACCTCGAATGAGTAAATGTGGAGCTTACAAGTTTTCAAGTTTATTAATGATGGGCCATATATTACAGTAGCACATTATGATAGTGTGATTGCCAGGGATGTATTGATTATAATAGTAGAATGGTTAAATATTTAGCATACTGTATGACATGTCAGGCATTCTGCTTAACTATTAGATGCCTTAAAGAATGGATTGGTTAATACCTGAAGGATATAAAAATAAGAAAAGGTCAACTAATAACTAATACCCCTCTTTATGCATTCAACTGAGTGTCTTCATTTCAAAAAATGTTTATTTTTTGTGGTGAACAGGATGTCATATAATGAGAGGGGTGGTGATTTTGAAAGCCTTTTGGAATACAAAAAAGTTATCTGGCAGTTAAGACTAAATGTCACTTTAAAACCTGGATTAAAGAAGCAAATCTCTGTTTATGCAGTGTTAAAACTTTGTGCAAGTGCATTTTAAGTTGAGTACTTTGACTTTTTTTAGACAGGCTTTTAATATTTTGTATTTTTGCAGGTATTTAATTTTGGTTTCATTTTTTTTAGCTATTCATGAGGTGATGTATTTTAATAGTTCTTTTTGATTGGTAGCTGCTGTGATGTCACTGACATGGAGTGTTATTTAGCTGGATTTGTACCATTGTTACTTTAAAATCAAAGAAGGCGAAAGTGCTCAGTTTTATTAAAGTTTTTGGAATTATTTTGGCTGCCTGTTTCCTTTACTCAAGCTGGTTTTACTTTTTGTCTTGGTTTCTGACATAAATGTGTAGTCATCTTGCACACTGTGCCAGTGCCAGCCTCTGTGCCATGCCGATTGTCCTCTAGCAGTCTTACTAAACTGCTTGTGGGACACGCTCTGGTTATTTCAGCTACACAGTGCATCTTTCTATCCTGCTCTAGTGTCTGCATTTATCAGCTTTACAGTCTTTTAATTATGTTCATATACACCATACCTCTCAACTGTTCAGATATTTGTCTCATATTTTGTCTCTGTTTTTTTATACAATCTGTGGTTTTCTGTCAAGTAACTGAAGATTGAAGTTATTAAAAATGACATATTTGTTTCACGTGTTTCACAATAAATATCCTTCAGTTAATGCATCCTAACAGAAATCCAAGTATCTTAGCAAGTTTATAAGTTTATAAGTACAATATTTAAAATTTATCCCTATTTTCAGGCCCTTTTCCCCCAGTATTTCAGGCTCTGTACAGATTTATTGCACAAAGACGTTGAGAGGTATGATATACACAAACGGGTTGCTATTGTTTGTATTGTGTTGCTTTTACTGAGATTGCAAACTTACTGTTAGAAAAAGATGTGCATACAGTTTATTTTATTACATACAGTTCAAGCATAATGAAGTCATAGTCTTTAGTTTAGGCCTAGAGTGTAATAATACAGCTGCATATTTACTAAGCTTGCAGTTCAAAGCTAAATTTCTAATTATAGATCTAGACTTTATGATACACTCGGTTCCAGGGTCAAACTTAAAAGCAGCAGGTTTACCAGTTGCCACTTATATTCAATTTCATATTATAGAAGTCTTCATACTCTTCTGTTATTTCATATCAGTTATATTATTCTAACCCTGCTGTTTGTCCCAATCCCCATCAATAAGCACATCACACCAAATGACATTTGATGACCTTTATTAAATTTCAATAAACATGATTGTTAACCAATATTTATTAATTAAAACCAACACATGATATAGGTGAGGATAAAATCCATGTAACAGTAAAATAGACAGCGTGGCCCCGCTCATCCCAACCAGTAAGCAGCATCCATACCTCCACTCACTTACATATGAAGCAGTGTAGCACCACTCACTTCAGTTAACATTTATTGAATTACACGTCCAACCAATTAAGCAGGTTACCTTTGCTTGCTTATTTTACTTATCAAGCAGCATCCAAACGCTCACTTTCCTTTCACAACTCCTTAAATTGAACATCCAACATCAGAGGGGGAACAGAAGAGGGCAAGCCTGCCCCTCTTCTCCACCCAACCCAAACTGAAAATAGCATAATCCCCACTATTAAAAAGGGAGGGAGGGTGTGTACCGAGTTCACGCCAAATATGTGATTCCTACACCAGTTGCACTTGCATAAACTTTTTAATCCCCTCCCTACCCTTACCTCATTTCCTCCCACTCATCCCTCATTCCCTATTAACTCTATCATCCCCCATCCTCTTAATTCCTGCCACTATATTTATCTAGCTCCCACGTGAAGATGTCCCTGGACAAATCGTCTTGTTACCAAACCTCATTTGTCCCAGTCCACTTCAATAAACACATCACACTAAATTACATTTGATGACCTTTGTTAAACTTCCATAAACATGATTGTTAACCAATATTTATTAATTAAAACCAACACATGATATAGGTGAGGATAAAATCCATGTAACAGTAAAACAGACAGCGTGGCCCCGCTCATCCCAACCAGTAAGCAGCATCCATACCTCCACTCACTTACTTATGAAGCAGTGTAGCACCACTCACTTCAGTTAACATTTATTGAATTACACGTCCAACCAAATAAGCAGCTTACCTCCACTTGCTTATTTTACTTCTCAAGCAACATCCAAATGCTCACTTTCCTTTCCGAACTCCTTGAATTGGACATCCAATACCAGAGGGGGAACAGAAGAGAGCAAGCCTGCCCCTCTTCTCTGCCCACCAGCCTGACCAGGCTGTTCTCCGACCAAACTTCCAACAACCTGACCACCATTAAAAGGCATTAAGCCAAACATTCAGTGTACCCCATTCTGCCTAACCAAACTGTATCCATGCCATCACCTCTCAAACCAAAGCAAAAAATAGAGACTCTTACCAACAAATTGGTGCTGCAACAAAAGTGAGATAAAAAAAAGAGGAAACAGAAGCTGCACCAAAACCATGAGACTGTATATAAAACCAGTGAGATATGATTTAACTTATTTATTTTTGCAAGTATAAAGGAAAAAAGTACTTTCACAGACAAGCAGTGTGGTTAATCAGGCATGATTAAGCAGACTGCTTGTCTGGTTTTATATGTACTGGTTTTATATACAGTCTCATGGTTTTGGTGCAGCTTCTGTTTCCTCTTTTTTATCACCTCTCAAACGCTATCACATAAATAACAAAATTAGCCAGTTGCCTAAACAGCTGAATGCAAACCACTGATCCTTCTCCAATGCTAATGTAGCAAACCATAACCTCATAACCTAGCATACTCACCGTATATGAGAGAAATACTCAGGTACCAAACTACCATACCAATAAAAGCTTTGTAATGATTCTTGGGTCATTACCAGCCAACTAGACAACCACACGCTAAGCCCACTGCCACTTGAAGCCATGCAGCGGCAATTGCATACCCTCATGTCAAACTGCAGCCCCATTTACCACCCAATGAATCTAATAACCACATGAGATCTCTTTCAAAATCCCATTTAATGGCAATCTTGCTATCACACCAACTACCCATTATAAGCAATAAGACATTTAAACCACCATCATGGCATTTCAGTAGTACAACCCCAAATGCACCACAAACAGTAAATCCAAGCCAGGCAAAAGTACCCAAGCACAATGTACCACCAAAACCTGAGAATGCCCAATGTCACAAAAGTCAGACAATATTCTCCATACAACAGCTATTCTATGCGCATATTAGCCACCGTCCAGAATTTAGTAAATGAACCTAACCCTGTCTCCCATGAAATTGCAGTAAATCAGAGCTAAATCCTCCTTTACAAAACATCCCTCCTTGCTCACAAGCCTGAGCCAGCTTAATCAAACCAACCCACTAATCTCCTAGCCCTGGTGGCTGCAACACAATTTGATCAAAATAACATCCCCCTTACCATAAACTTTACTTATAAACCAGCCCCATGATCCTGCCACAAGCATCTAATCCTTCTAACCCCCACCTAACATGCCTCGGCTACCAGCACCAACAAACCTTACCACTATCATATCAACCAAGTGAAAATAAACCCCCATTCCTACAACTTCCTCTGTGAAACTAATACCTGCTAAATTGATACCAACTTCAAAGTCCTGCATCCCTTCTCTAGACCACCCGCCCTTCTGACGGCCAAGGCACAAACCAATCCCAGCCCTCCTGTCACATTTGAAAATCAATGAAATTCCCATGAGCAATGCAATGCATCTACCAAAACTCAACATCCTCAATGTACTGCTTACCCTTGGCTTACTCCTTTAAAGATTCCCTTCCAACGTGTCACCTTACCTCCAATAATCAAACAACCTGAAACATCTGTCAGAAAACCCAAAACCATGTCTTGCTTAATCCATATAACTTTAGCCTAAACACAGAAATACCTAGATCCTACATATCCCCAACCTTCACATACGTACAATGCCTCTTCAACCTGACCTACTTCTAAAAAGCACACATATAACCTCCAACCTCCCATCCATCCAATGCAGACCCAAAACACCAGTGAAATAGCCCACCTGCTATTCTCTAAAACCCTAACCTGGTATATGACATTACCATTATCTACTTGAGGGGCAAATGTCACCTCAAGGATACCACCTAGGATCAAACACCAGGTTCCTGTCAGACAGAACATGTCATTGATCCTCCAAGAACACCATTTAAACAACTGGATGGGTAGCTAAACCAAATTACTCCTTAATATCTCCTTCAGCCATAAGCAATTGTTTAGTGCAGTAATTATACCCATCCCTTGCAATGAGTGGTATGCTGCCATGGTAATATTCCTACAACCTGACCTGTACCAATGAAGACTCCAGCTGCCAATAACGCAGCATGAGATTCAGTCCTGATAATCAACACACCAGTTCAAACAAAATTAAAGACATTACCTTGTAGCTGCAGGAGAAAAAAGCACACAAATGACAACTCCAGATTCTGGTGGAAAACTGACCTCAGTGCATACTGCTTCAGCAACCGACACATTCGCGCTGCAGACTCCTCTCTCGCCTTTTGAGTTGAGATCCCTCAGGTAGCCATGTGCTGCAACTCTGCACTTCTTCCATCTGTAAAATAAAAGACAACTGTAACTGTCAACTAATTCCCTGTTCATCAACAGCAACAAAGACCTGGCCAAATCACTGTCTTAATGTAGCTCCCATACTGAATGTAGGGTTTCTTGTAACTGTCATATGACCTTCCAATTTGAGGTTGCTAGCAAGCCCTTGATATGTATTTCACTTTTTGTCCCTTTGCTCCACATTATGAGAGATAATGCTTCCCATTCAGAGATTGAAACAGTTGAATGCTATGTCTAACCTCTACAATCTGTCAGTCCCTTTTCTGAAATTAACCCTCCTAATCTCCTAATGAATCATCCAAAACCAAAATATCAAGAGAATTGGACAGAAAACATAGGGCAGAAGACATGCAAAAGATATGCTGGCCCCACCGCTCCCCTGTGCTCCTGCTCCATAAATGGCATGCCCAGGCTAAAACCAACCTACAGGAAAACATGAATGTTCTGTGGGAGAGTAAGTCTGCCCATCAGGTGTCTGCCTTCATTCCTGCCAGAATTCACCATCTGAACCTTCTGCAGAAATCTGAAAAATTGAGCCTCTCTCGGGATGGAGCACACACCTAACTCTACCTCCCACATGATGACCACCTACTTCCATAGCCAAAGTCCATCATGCAACGGACACATGGCAAGCATCCATCTTCCCAAACACCACATAGCTTCAGCCACTCCCTCATTTGAGTCTCAGACATCATTTCTTTGAAAGAAATTGCATCTCAATCCAAAATGTAATTCTAACACCTTTATAACTGCATAAGAGCAGTGTTTAAAATATGTCCCGATTTTCAGGCATTTCACCCCGTCAGCTGTGCACCGTAGTTGTATAATTAAATTTCATGCATTTGACCCCCCCCCATTATGTCTGACTTTGTTCACATCTATTGCAATCTCCTACCCACTTAAAACTGTAATCCTCCTCCTATGCATACCTCAGTACCCCCATGATTTGCACTGCACTTCTGTTTTTTTTATTTATATTCATTTATATATATATATATATATATATATATATATATATATATATATATAAAATTGGCACCATTGCAAGCATTTATATGCACCAAGCCTCTCCAACATACACCTCTGGCTCTTCATTCAAAATCCCGTCCAAAGCCGCTAAAGAGTGGAAAGATTTGTGGTGTGAGCACTTCCCCTGAAGATCTCCCAACCGTCAGCACCTGCATGTTGAGTTCTCAGATTTGGTTGCTAGCTGGGGTGGCCTCATCACTCAATCATTTCTTTCTGTTTTTGTGTGGATGTTGACGAGTTGCTCCTGCTTCCTCCCACCACAAACACATATAAAAAGCTGAATCCTGTGGCTTTCTGAAGTGTGTGAATGTGTGCCTGGATATGGACTGACATGCCGTCAGTGACTATGCACCACTTGATGATTAGGACTGCCTGCAAACCTGAGCAACGTAAACCAGAATCAAAGTTAACTGAATATATTAAGTCAAGACTACAGTGTGAACAGCTCCCTTTGCATTGAAGATTCTTGATTTATTTATATATATATATATATATATATATATATATATATAAAATATATAATTTAACTCCTTGCAAACCCTATATCCTTATATTAATAAGAAACTTAACTTTCTGCGAACACTAAAACAGGCGTAGCTCCACCATGCATTGGAAACAGAAACTGAAGTAACAATGCCACCAACACCACCATGAAAACTCCAACAGATATGCATAACTACTGGCAACACAACTCCCACTGACCCAGCAATGCTTGTGTGTAGGCCAACACAGACACAGGCACTCCACCAGAAAATGTCCATGTTACCGCCGTATAGGACCTGCCAAAGGCCCCAAAATGTAAAGATAACCCAACGTAGGGGCCATTTTGTATATTGTTTTCACACCTTAAAAGTCAGTAGCATCAACAGCTTTGCAACTTTGCATTAATGTTCAGCCTCAGCAACTGGGTGTATACCTTTGCACACCATCTCAGCATTCCACAAAGGGAACTCCACAAAATTTCTGATGAGTTTACCAAAAGGAAACATGGGGATGCACTATGGTGTGAGATGCCCATAACCCTACCAATGTCTTTGGTAGTTTAGCAAGTTTCTCCCACAGGGATCCATGCCTGTTACAAAACATTAATTCCCTGACCTTAAGTGAACTTGTGCTGTTACTGTACCTATACTTACTTGGAAGAAGAAATTCAGCAGAAAACCCTTGTATGCTATTCATCCTTTTTTTTTTTTTTAATATCTACATATTTACATAGATATAAATAGCAGCACCTACTGGGCTAACTTAAACATATTCAGCACTACCACCTTAAAAATCCCTGTAAGCAATTTTGAAACCAACTTACCCCTTCAGTGAACGTCCATACTGGGAAACAGACAAAAAAGAAGAAGAGAACAGACTTGAGCAGGACCCCACTTCATCAGTTAAATGGCTTCAGGTGAGCATGCGCAGCCCCAAACCACTACTTGCAGCACTTCCCAGGCTGCAACATCCCCAGAAACCACACCTCTCAATCTTTTTGCGCAAGAAATCTGGATGCAGCCTAACGTAACAGGGGACACAGGCTAAAAAAAGGAACAGGTCTTAACTGTTGCCTTTATAAACTTATAAGTGGATGAAATAAAATGATTGCTTTCTTCATGCATTTTCCAAAGGATATGAAGCCAGAAACTCAAATGTATATCATTATTTAATGTTTCAAATCCATGGCTCACCCCAGTGATTTCCCAGAAAACCACAGGTTTTATGAGGAACAGACCAAAATATGAGGTAAAAATCTGGACAGCTGAGAGATATGCTAGAAACTGGTAATTTTTCCCACCACATACCAACGATGGAAACCAAAGGTAGGGCAAACTCTGTGCTCCGACGCAAGAATGAAAGCTTTTGTGTTACTGTCAAATTTGATTGTAATGCCCTCATCTTAGGACTACCATTACCATGCACTGCTCGCTGATATTGTGCATGCTTCTAACGTTCCCCCCTAAAAGTGAACATGAACACCAGCCCTATGCAGCCTGCGAAAGGAAGCAAGAAAACACGAAACACTAGAAACACCAATGACACCATACTCTTGGTCTACTGCAAAGTACAGGGTCAGGGTACAATTTTGTGTTTTGTCCCTTTTTTTTTTCTTTTCATAGACTGGGGAATCCATAAGCCTGCCACAAGATTAATGAGTCGTGCTATAGCCATCACCCTCCTAGGCATGTTGCACCCCAGAAAAGCTTCCGCCTACTGGAAAACCCATCCCCAACACAATAAACCTAAACTGCACCACAACCAGAGGTGTGATTGACGATTATCCCTTTACTAGAGTCACATCAACCCAGAACGACCCTCCAGCAACCACAAAAAACACAAAGAGATGCCCAACTACAAAGCTCTGAACACCAAGTGAAATAGGATCCAGGCCATTATTAAAGTGGCACCTCCTACAATCCGTGACTCTTTCATAGCCCCTCAATGAACAAAAAACTAACACTTTAACACCAACACACACCCAACTTAACCAGGCAAGCACACAGCCAACCTATCCACTCAGGGTAGAGAGAAAGAGGGGACAAGAAAAAATAAATAATATATGTGTGTGTGTGTGTGTGTGTGTGTGTGTGTATATATATATATATATATATATATATATATATAGTGTATATATATATATATATATATATATATATATATATATATATTTATATATATATACATATATATATGTAATTCACTCAACCCGTACCACCATGCCCCGTTCCTACCTCCTACCTGACGCCTTCCTGTTCTCTAAAATACCTACAGGTCATCCTGGACGTAAACTTATCTTAGCAAGTTCACGCAAAAATGTGATTCCTACACCAGTCTTGCATAAACCCTTTAAGCCCCTCCCTACCCTTACCTCATTTCCTCCCACTCATCCCTCATTCCCTATAAACTCTATCCTCCCCCCATCCTCAATTCCTGCTGCAATATTTATCTAGCCTCCACTTGAATATGTCCCTGGACAAATTATCTGTTACCAAACCTCATTTGGTTACAGAGTCTCTACCAACTCCAGTTCTGTTTTAACTATAACCATTACTGCCTTTAGATCTTTAGTCTCCAAGCATTGTCATTCTGATTTTTCACCTTTGTTTCAAAAAGCATTCTCACATAATGGCTAACTGCACTAACATTCTGCAAATTTGAATTTTTTTACTAATGCCTTTTTTCATGCCTTCCAATAAACTAACTGCACATAGTGTGGTGCTTTTCTGATTGTTTGCTACCAGATAAAATCTGGAAAATGAGTTGTGAGAGTATATGCTGCCCAATTCATTATTATTTTTGTTATTTTATAACATTTACACTTTTCTTTCTCCTTAATCGAGGACACAATATCACTTTAAATACATCTAAGTCTCAGTTGATGATTTTAACTTCCCATCTAACAGTTCACTGGTGCAACACACACCTATAACTTTTTCTAGTCTCATTTCTGATCCTTTCAGTAGTCTTACACTTATATGCTCAAATTCTTATATTTAAAATCTATTTTGATTGCGATTAAAGTATCATATATTTGACCAAATTCACAATAAAGTGTCTCATGTCATAACTCAGTCTTGTCTGCTTTTGAAGTTTATTGCATCCTCTGATTTTTGGAAAATAATTAGTCTTACAGAGAGTATGTTCTTATTTGGGACACTGTACACCTGGGAATTAATTTTCAGCATTGATAAGCTGCATTAATTCACCTGTTTTACAGTAAAAACATTGAATACCTTGATAACTTCCTCAGACTCAAAATGAATGCGCATTGGGCATTTTCTGGTTAGTCATTAGCACCAGTTGCAGATAAATGTGGCTCGAATGTTTGGATCCAGGACTTTTAATTTTTCCAACAGACTCTGCAGTAGCTTCAGACTCAGTGGAGCATGTATTTGATTTGAAGACGGTTGGGTCCCAACTTTACAATGATCATCAGGCCTCACCATTTGGATGCTTGCTGATCCATTTGATCCTTCTAGGGAGAAGACATCCCTGACCATATTTTTCCCTTTGAGCCAAGAAGTGTATGTTATCATCAACTGTGGAGTTTTTACATTTGTCTTATTGACTCCCCATGACCATGTGACTTCTGTTGTAGCTTGTGCCTATTTCCATTCATTCAACCCATCATGTAAGTAAAGAGCATTGTGATTCAAGTGTGGAGTTCTGGTGTCACCATGGACCAACCAAAAATACAATCCCTCCATCTGCCTGAGATGGCAAAACCAATAATTGCCAGTTCTAAGCTAACCTCCTCTGCACTAGCCTCACTCAGAACCTACTCAAACGAAGGGTCTTGGTGCAAAGTCAATATTTCATCCCTATTTGCCAGTGGAGCAGGGAATATTTAAAGTTGATGCTATTTTGTGTCAAAAATTAAAGATAAATCTTCTCTTAAACTGAAGTTTGAGTAATATGCATGTAAAGCAAGGAAGGCATGTGTTTCCTGTTAACTGCAAACCAGAGGAGCTTCACATTGTGTTAAAATGAGTTTACTGAAGTGGATGTTTTGCAAAAACAAATTCATAAATGGAAAGTATATACCATGAGATACTACTTATAACAACATGAGCATGAAGAGACAATGGGCAGAGCCAGACATTGGTCCCTATGGATCAGTGTTTTACTCTGGTTAACAAATTTAAATAAATCAATTCATTCATTTAGTGCAGATGGTTTCCTGGTGAGCAGAACTATTTCTGCCATCAGTTTTTTTATTCCCACCACAGCTGTCTATCATGAGTCATGACTCAGACTCATCCTTAGACTCCCACTCTAACTTACTGCTCGTGAATCAAGTCCATGCAAGTGAAACTATTAATTTAAGTGATCTGGGAAGCAGGTCAAGAGGAGATCAGGGGCATCACAATATTGTACCAGTTGCAGTGGGCTTTTTCTCTTTGCCTCATCCCATATCGACCAAACACCCATTCAACATTATATATGCACATACCACAGGACTAAAGCTTTCAGTGTCCACAAAGAACAACTAGCAAAGGATGGAAATTTGGTCCCACCTTCTGGGATAGGTGATCTGGCAAAATTGGTGCTAACAGCTGTCCCCCCCCAACCAGATAACTCTTCAGGGATTAAGATTGCTATACAAACCTGAGTTGCCTTGGTCATAATTAGGCTGCATCCCTTGTTGCCATGCTGTCAGCTTGTAATTCCTCCATCTGAAATTTAGTTATGAGATCATGCTTTGTCTTGGTGTCAGCTTCTATGTCTAAAGCCATGTTTTGGCATGTAGGCTGAAGTTGGAATATTTTTGAAATGGAAACATTATTAGTTATTATACTGGCTTACTCATGTCTTCACATACATGAGAGAGACACACATATGTGCTAATTTAAGGTTAGCTCACATGTCAGGATCTTCCAGGTTACATCATGATTAACATAATCAGGTTACTTCTACATCCCTAAAAGGTACACTACATGGGAGCAGAACCAGCCTAATGTGAGTAGTGCAACAGGTTTGTGCCTTTGCAAAGAAATGGTTAATTATTACATGAAAACTAGTATAGTCAGAGATGCATTATATACCCAGTCTATATTTTGCATTTGACCGTTCACCTTTTACCCTTTTAATGACTTTTATGTGTTTACCTGCTTCTGTTTGGTGAAATGTGTCTTAATTATCCATGAGTCAATCATATTTATTAGACACAACCAGTATTATATTAGCTGTATTTTCTATATACAGTCTTATTACTTCAGTGCTCACTCTTGTTTAAATAAATCATCTGTCAGGTGTAAAACATAGGACTACACAGAATCAAAAAAAAGCATCGGCAAACTGTCATACACTAATTATAGGACAATATACTACCATCAAGTCTCCGTTTTATAGGTAGTTAGCAAGGTGTTGGCAGGTCTTTTGAGATAATCTCAAGGACATAGCTGGGAGAAACTGTGTTCACTGAAAGAAAATGTTCCTGCTAACAAATGATTGTTTGTTACCATTAATTGTATATGGCGTTGTATGCACTGTTAAAATAATATAGCCAAATAAAAAAATAAAGAGGAGATGGTCCGTCATACTTTCATTACACATTCAAAGTTCTTTCTAGATTCTCCTAAGTATGGTGTGGAGCATCCGATCTGACCACTGTGAAGCAATCAGCTTTCTTTTGTTGTCTCCATTTAATAATCCTCATTTCTCATAGTAATTCCCTTTATGTATGAAAAAAAAATCTGTGCTTAAATTTCTTTGGTAGGATCTTCTGTTGCAACAATAACCTGATAATCAGGAGTTAGAATGTCTAAGAACTTGTTTAGCAGAATGCAGTCTGCCATTTTCTTTGCGCTTACAGAAATTAGTAAGCAGGACAGATAATCTTACCACTTCAGTAGCTCAAATTCCAGTGGACATAACTATGTTTTTGTTTCAAGAAGCAATAGAATTCTGCTTTGAGAGCAATCTTTTTAGAGACTGCTGAGAACATCTGGACCCCAGGAATGGTAAGTACGTGTCCATGATCCAGATGTAGGGTTGCAGGACAACCAAGTATAGAGAGAGAGAGTCAGCAGAGAGAAATAATCTCTGACTGCAGTCCTTATTTGCATTTGTAGAGACTGGGACCTGTTCTTCTTCCTACTGGATAGGCTGCTGAAGCCATTGGCTCTAAGTCTATCCTACCCCTTTGCAAATGAAAAGAGAGAGATCATATAAGCCTGTTAGACCACTTTGAAGGAGCTTCACAAATCAGATGATATTCAAGCTACTGAATTTCACAAACATGGAGTAAATTCTATATGTTGTGAGACAGGAATGATCTTTTCAGCTCTGCAAATGTTAAGTAAGACTATTTCAGGAATGTGTGTGGTAGGAGTAATCAACCAAAGGAAAGCATTCACTTTTGGCCCACTTCTATAGTATGATAATGAACTGACAACTATATTTCAATATGTGACTAATTTGTTCATCAAATGACAAACCCAGAATAATTATTTTTAATTATTTTTCATCTCCGGAGGATGTTTCATGTGAGACTCTTGTCTAAAAATCAAACTTCTTGGCAGGCTAATGATGGGTGTGCAGAGATCAAAATGGATTATTGCTCCAAGGGAAGTTTGCAGCTGTCCCAGCTTTCAGTATCTCCCTCTCCCTTTCCCCACCTGTAAAGCCCACCCATGCAGATGATCTAGAAAACTAGTTAGGATATTGTGCGTAGCGTTCAAGAATGGTACATACCAAACATCTGTTTGTGGTAAAGCTATTTCAAAGGAACTGCTTTGATCCTCAGCAATCACTGATAGTCTGAAGACAGATACTACAGAAAGTAATAAACCTTCAGAATAGCAGTCTCCAGTTGTAATTCAACCATCTTATATGCATTCTCTGCCAATAGGATCGAAAGCTTTATAGCAAAAAAAAAAAAAAAATATATATATATATATATATATATATATATATATATATATATATATATATATATATATATATATATATATATATATATATATATTATATATATATATATATATATATATATATATATACATATACACATTTGGTCGAATTACACTAATTCGAAAATGATACCAGGCATTGCACTTCACTGAAAGCTCACTTGGTCAAAGTTCATTTGGTCGAAAATGGAATGTAGCCCCTGCCCCACTGCAGTGCAACCCTGGAGTGAGAATATTAAATAAAGGGGGTGCGGGGGCACATCCCCCCCCACATAATTTTAATGTATTCCCTATTATAAGAAGGTATATCCATTAGAAATGCATTGATATAAATATATCTTTAGTAAAAACTATTGTCTGTGCCCCCCACACCCTCCCTATTTAATATTCTCACTCCAGGGTTGCACTGCAGTGGGGCAGGGGCTATATTCCCTTTTCAACCAAATGAACTTCGACCAAGTGAGCTTTCAGTGAAGTGAGCTTTCAGTGAAGTGCAATGCCTGGAATCATTTTTGACTAAGTGTAATTCGACCAAATGTATGGAATCCATATATATATATATATATATATATATATATATATATATATATATATATATATATATATATATATATATATGGGTCTACTGCTTTACATCGAAAATACACTTCTTTGAAATAGAGCAGTAGAACCTATACTTCAGCGAAAGTCCACTTAAACGAATGTGCACTTTCACTTGAAGTCTAGTTCCCCGGGCTAACCAAAAAAAAAAACACTAAAACATGTTTTTGCAGGGGGGCAAGCCCCCCTGCACCCCCCATGTAGAGGGCTGAGCCCCCCACACCCCCCTACTTAAATATACCAACTCCGAGATCACACTACGGCGGGGAAAGGAATATTCCCATTCCACGCTGTAGTGTGACTGCCAAAGTCAATGTTCGAAGTTTCACTGCTTCGAACAAGTAGACTCAGTGAAGTGTGGTTCGAAGTAGTGTAGCTTCAAACATATTGATGGATCCCATATATATATATATATATATATATATATATATATATATATATATATATATATATATATATCGTTTTTGTAAAGGGAAGTCATAGTCTACTCAAGGAGCATAAATGTACATTTTTATGAAGCTAAAACCAAGTAAATGAGTGTTTTTAACTGCTAATCTATTGTAAGTCCTAGTGTGTTGCAGATACTGATTCACAGTTGAGTTTGGCACATTTGAAAAGATTTTCAGTCTAGCTGTTTATTGTCTTACACATTATCTGGTCTGTTGTACTGAATGGTTTCCAGCATTTCTTTGAGTCTGAGGGGAAAGTTCTTTTGAGTTTAAGAAACAATAATGGAAGCTGACTTTCCTGTGCCAATAGCTGTGGATTTCAGTGTTCCAGATTTACTGTGGGCTGGGACCATCCTTGCTTCAAAGTAGTATGCACACTGACTGAAATTTATAGCAAACATTATGGAGGATATTGGTTTGAAAAATGTGTGTAGGAGGCTATATTCAAAAGAAGAGGGACTGCCATTTGCCATCTAAGGCAGCTTAAATTCAAATATGCTTTATTAATTGTCATGTGAGAAGTTACTATTAAAAGTCCAATCAACTGAGATTATGACAGATCCCTTTCCTCACAATGGATGCCAGGAATCTTCTTCTTTCGGCTGCTCCCATTAGGGGTCAGCACAGTAGATCTACTGTTTCCATTTCTTCCTGTCCTCTGCATCTTTCGCTGTCACACCAACCACCTGCATGTCCTCTCTCACCACATCCATAAACCTTATCTTAGGCCTTCCTCTTTTCCTGTTACCTGGCAGCTTCATCCTTAGCATCTTTTTCCCAATATACTCTGCGTCCCTCCTCAACACATGTCCAAACCAACGTAATCTTGCCTCTCTGGCTCCAAACCTTCCAACCTGGGCTGACCCTCTAATATACTAATTCCTAATCCTGTCCATCCTCGTCACACCCAGTGCAAATCTTAACATCTTCAGCTCTGCCACATCAAGCTCTGACTCCTGCCTTTTTGTCAATGCCACTGACTCCAGCCCATATAACATAGCTGGTCTCACTACCCTCTTGTAGACCTTCCCTTTCACTCTTACTGGTACTCGTCTATCACAAATCACTCCTGACACTCTTCTCCATCCACTCCATCCTGCCTGTACTCTCTTATTCACCTTTCTTCCACACGCACCATTGCTCTGAACTGTTGATCGCGAGTTCTTAAACTCATCCACCTTTGCCACCTCTATTCCCTGCATCCTCTCCATTTCTCTATCCTCCATCTCATTCACATGCATATATTCTGTCTTAGTCCTGCTGACCTTCATTCCTCTTCTATCTAGAGCATATTTCCACCTCTCCAGGGTCTCCTCCACCTGTTCCCTATTCTCACTACAGATCACAATGTCATTTGCAAACATCATAGTTCACGGGGACTCCTGTCTGATCTCGTCTCTCAACCTGTCCATCACCATTGTAAATAAGAAAGGGCTCAGAGCTGATCCTTGATGTAATCCCACCTCCACCTTAAACGCATCCATCACTCCCACCGCAGACCTCACCGCTATCACCCTACCCTCGTACATATCCTGTACCACTCTTACATACTTATCTGACACTCCCAACTTCCTCATACAATACCACAACTCCTCTCTAGGCACCCTGTCATATGCTTTCTCTAAGTCCAGAAAGACACAATGCATCTCCTTCTGACCTTCTCTGTACTTCTCCATTAACACTGTCAGAGCAAACATCGCATCTGCAGTGCTCTTTCCTGGCATGAAACCATACTGCTGATCACTAATCATCACCTCCCTTCTTAACCTAGCTTCCACTACTCTTTCCCAGAACTTCATGCTGTGACTGATAAATGTAATCCCTCTGTAGTTACTACAGCTCTCCACATCACCCTTATTCTTAAAAATCGGTACCAAAGCACTTTTTCTCCATTCTTCAGGCATCCTCTCACTTTCCAAGATTTCATTAAACAATCTAGTTAAAAACTCCACTGCCATTTCACCTAAACACCTCCTTGCTTCCACAGGTATGTCATCTGGACCGACAGCCTTTCCATTTTTCATCCTCTTCATAGCTATCTTTACTTCCTCCTTGCTCTTCCACTGCATTTCATAATTCACTATCCGCACATCATCCAACCTTCTCTCCCTCTCATTCTCTTCATTCATTGACCCCTCAAAGTACTCTTTCCATCTGCTCAACACACTCTCCTCACTTGTGAGTACATTTCCCTCATTATCCTTTATCACCCTTACCTGCTGCATATCTTTACTAGCTTGGTCACTCTGTCTAGCCAATCGGTACAGGTCCTTTTCTCCCTCCTTAGTGTCCAACCTTTCATACAGCTCTTCATACGCCTTATCCTTAGCCTTCGCAACCTCTCTCTTTGCCATGCACCTCATCTCCTTATCTCTTGTCTACTTTCTTCATCTCTCTGACACTCCCATTTCTTCTTCGCCAACCTCTTTCTCTGTATACTCTCCTGTACTTCTTCATTCCACCACCAGGTCTCCTTGTCCTCCTTTCTCTTTGCAGATGTCACACCAAGCACCTTTCTAGCCATCTCTCTTACTAGCTCTGCTGTAGTTACCCAGCTATTCGGTAACTCTTCATTGCCACTCAGTGCCTGTCTTAACTCTTCCCTGAACTCCACCTCACAATTACCCTTTTTCAATTTCCACCATTTGATCCTTGGTGCTGCCCTCACACTCATCCTCCTCTTCTTGATCACCAATGTCATCCTACAAACCATCATCCTATGCTGCCTAACTACACTTTCCCCTGCCATTACTTTACAGTCTCCGATCTCCTTCAGACTGGCCCTTCTACATAAGATATAATCCACCTGTGTGCATCTTCCTCCACTCTTGTATGTCACCCTATGCTCCTCCCTCTTGTTAAAACATGTATTCATCACAGCCATGTCCATCCTTTTCACAAAATCCACTACTATCTGACCTTCTGCATTCCTTTGCTTAACACCATACCTACCCATCACTTCCTCAACCCCTCTGTTCCCTTCACCAACATGCCCATTGAAATCTGCTCCAATCACCAGTCTCTAACCCTTGGGTATAGTCATCACCACTTCATCCAACTCACTCCAGAATTTTTCTTTCTCATCCATCGCACACCCAACTTGTGGAACATATGCACTAACAACATTCATCATTACACCATCAATTTCTAGCTTCATAAACATCACTCTATCCAACACTCTTTTTACCTCCAAAACACTCTTAGCATACTGTTCCTTCAGGATAACCCCTACGCCATTTCTCCTCCCATCCACACCATGATAAAACAATTTGAACCCACCTCCGATACACCTAGCCTTGCTCCCCTTCCATCTGGTCTCTTGCACATACAATATATCAACCTTCCTTTGGTCCATCATATCAGCTAGCTCTCTCCCTATACCAGCCATACTGCCAACATTCAATGTTCTGACCCTCACTATCACAGTCTAGCCTTTACCTGTCTTCGGGCATGCCTTCCCCCTCTTCTCCTCCTTCGGCCAACAGTAGCCCAATTTCCACCAGCACCTGTTGGCCAACAGTACTGGTGGCGGTCATTGTTAATCCGGGCCTCGACCGATCTGGTATGTATATCTGTGCAGTTGTCCGCATGAATGATTTGGCAAAACTTTACTCCGGATGCCCTTCCTGATGCAACCCTCCCCATTTATCTGGGCTTGGGACCGTCACAAAGAAATGCTGTGGCTTGTGCATCCCCAGTGGCTATATAGCAGTCAATGTCTCCCTTGCAATACTTGAGTATGGACTCCCAGTTGTATTAGTATGCTATGCTCAGAACACACCAGTAATGCAGTCTGATGAAAACAAAATTAGCCAGATTTATTAATCTAACAATATAGAGCATTATTGCACTACATTGATTGGCTCTCTGTTTCTTCAATGGTTTCCCTTCTTTTTAATATGATGTCACTGAGAATTATTCAAGAGTGAACTGCCCTACTGTCATTTGCAAACTGAACATTAGTACTTATATCTACTCTGTCATGAACATTGATGTCATTCATCTATTATTGATGCTAGTAGAAGGGCATTCTCCAAAATAACACGAGCATGCCTGAATAGTAGCCCTGGACAGATGCAGAAAATAGAACAAATACAATTGTTTAAAAAAAACTCTTAAGCATCACCTTGTTAAAATAAATAAATAAATAAATGCAATTGCTTTAGAGATGCAGGGGTGCCATTGTCACTTGCAGCAGGACTATTAATTGTGATTCAGTTTCTCTCTCACTTCCTTCCTCTGACCATTAAATATCTCATTGGAATTTTATGTTTTTGTGAGGTTTGGAAGTTGTCTACCTATCTTCTCCTCACCTACTTTGTATATTTATTCATATGTGTATATGCATACGTATTTTTATGTGCCATTTTTTTATCCTGATAATTCTTCCATTTGTCTACTGCGTGATTACATCATATTAATGAAAACTAGTTTGTCCTTTGTTATTCATGCTTCTATGCTACCATGTTATGTTCTACTACTGCATTATTGGAATTGTTTATTGCAATATTGAAAGGTCTGCCTATGCATTCTTGGTCAATGGATTCATGATCCAGTTCACTTTTCTGGTTAACAAATGTAAAATAAATAAATCACATTACAGTTAGTGTACAGCTGAGCCCAGTAGCTTCAGGAAAGCTGCCCAAACCCTGGGGGATGACCCCACTGATTCTAAATGAGCCAGATACTATAGAGGACAACAAAGGAGCTGTTCATGATCATATTCAGTGGTGCTAAAGTAGTTTTTTTAATCAAGGTCTGGTGGAATTCCCTGCAACAAGAATGACAGACCTTGTACAGCTAGAACAAAGCAACTATTTTAACCCAGATGGGTTTGCACACTTCCCAACTGAAAATGACTGCAGAAACCACACTGGATGTATGGATCAAGCCTTAGTAAAGGAATGCAAGCATATCCACACATACATTAATTTCCCTAATCAGAAAGGGCTCACCTACACTTAGAAAAGCTAACCAAAAGAGATTTGGCTTTAGGGAATATACTGGGCAAATTTCATGCTTACTGTATTAAGAAGAGATAGGGAATCACAGCATTTCTTCCTGACCTAATTAGAAAGGTTTCTTGAGAGGGATTATTTAGGAATTCAGGGGGTTTCAAAATAAGTTGTATAGTGACAATAGAGCTAAGTCCTTTTTGACAGATAAGACTGAACTTAAAGAGAATTCCCATGCAGTTGTGCATACTGGAAAATGCAGGGAAGCTTTCTTGACTTGCATGGGTTTAATGTAGAAATGTATCAGGTCTTGAAAGAACAGCTCTATAGACCTCTTTCAGCTTTTTTCACTTCATTTCAGACTGAGGAAAACTGTAAACTATTCATCACTACATTCCACAGTAACAGCCTAACCTAATCCTAAAAAGACCAATTACAGAATGATTTTCTTGCTCATTATTGACTAGAAATTGTGTGTCACAGTTCTGTCTACTTGGATAAACCAGTCTCCATCCCCTCTAACATCCTTTCTATACAGGTGGTCATGAGTATAACAGGGAGGTAAAGTCCTTCACTTGCGTACTTTCCAGACTTAAATGCAGGGACTTGGGGAATTAGCTGAAACAGGATTTCTGCTCTCAATATTGGCCTTTTTGTTGGAAAACAATGAAGTTGATAAGGTTTCCTGGCCCTTGTTATCCATATTTCTAGAACACTGTATGCCTGTCCATCAGAGACTACTCCTTATACATTATAAGGGAATCCAACAATGCTAACTGACTCTTACAGTTTCTTCATAAAGTACTGCAACAGACATGGGATATAATGCTCTCAACATAAGGTGAAATAAGACATTACTCTTTCAGATGGATGTCTAATGGTTGCACATAATTCGTTGAATAATATAGTGCCCATTGCAGCTAGTCACTTGCATTTTGCTAACATATCTTGGCTGCATGTGAGCATACACAAGACAGAGACATTTCTCATAAACTCCAGTATAAAAGTTCTAATAGACTCTGGAACTCTGCATGCTTTCTCACTGCATTCTTAGAAGCTGAAATGTTTAGGAATTTGTCTACACTGAATGAGCTTGCCACAAAGAAGTTATGACTTTGTGGCCAAAATGGATTATCTGAGAAAAACAATTGGTGAAAGCTCTGAAAATGTCTCTGATAGAAAATTTAATAAAAATAGCATTTGCATATACTTGATAGCTATTTATATGTATTAATAGTAATAGAAAAGATGTATAGCTTATTTCTTCAAAGTTGTAATTTTCCTGTCAGAATTTCATCTGCTTGTTAAAGGGATAGGAGACTTCAACATGAGACATTCAAAGATGGTACTTAGGATTCTTCTGTTAAAAACAGAGATCCAGTCACTACTATCTAGCATGCAGGCTATATTACTAAAAATGGACAAACTGGATACTAAAATAGAAAGTTTTAAAAAAGAATCCAGAAAAAGATGGAACATTTAGAAATTCATATTAAATGACAAAGTGTACATATCAACACTAGAAGGAGCTTTAAATGATCACGAAGAGTGATTAACTGAAGGTGAGACTCAGACTGAATTCCTTTTTAAAATAAAATAAATGTTTTATAGATAAAAACGTTGATGATTCAGAAAATAGACTGAGATAAAACAATATCAGAATAGATGGCTTACCTGAAAACATGAGGATGATAATATAATAAACTTCTTACCATCCTGGCTGCATAAAATATTGAATGTACCTGAAACTTTATCTTTAGAATTGAAAGGCCATATAGATCCTTGAGAACACCTTCAAATAAGGAAATTCACTACTATATTCAATAATAGTTGAGTTCATGTCCAAAAGATCAAATATTAAAAATAGCATGGTTCAAACCACCTATTAAAATAGGTTAGCATGTAGTCAAATTTGTCAATGACTATTTCAGTAAAGTAGTAAGTAAAGGGAAATCATGCTTGCCAGTGACTAAAGCTACTTTGGTGTTTCCTTCAAAGATCAAATATTTTTTCATAAGGAGTTAAACACTAGAAGAGGCATCTACATATGTTAATAAAATAAAATCTTTAACAACACTAAAGCAATGGACTAGAATGTTGCATCCCTCAAGAGACAGAGTGAGCTGAATTGATGGAAAACTGCTTCTGAAGTTAAATAGCTTAAAACAAGTGACATTTTTTCCTGATTGCAGGACCTTTATTTTCTGAAATAATAGATTTACCACCTATGTAAACGATTTATTTATAAAGCATTTCCTTTGCTTTTTTAGAACACATTAGTTTCATAGGTGGTTTATGAAGCAATTAGCACTGAAAATAAGCTTGATTTTTGAGTAGCATGGAACTGATTCATTCTTATTTGCTGTGCTTCCCACCTGCTTCTCAAGCTGTTTTGATGAAAATCTAGGTCCTAAAAGAGTTTAAAGTTCATCACTGATGTTTATGAAAGCAGGAAATGCCTGAATCATGGCCACAACAAACTGAAGAGATTTCAACTTCTTTTCACTTGATTTAGAATTAAAGACTTCGAAACACAAAAGCTATAGTAATGTTTTACATTGTGCTGTCTCTGATTTATAAATTGCTTACATTTTAATGAATGTTAATAGCTTATGCTGCAGTGTTATTAATCACAACTGTGTATATTAATGGGAAGGAGTAAAATTAGATGTTTGTTATAGATTAGAATAAAATGAGAAACTTACAGAAAAGATTAGCAGCTGATGTGTTATGAGTTGTCATTTTCACATGCTGCATTTAAATACTAATGTTAGGATATGAAATTCAGACCAGAACAACAGTGCACAATTGCTAAAGACAGACATTGAAATTAGGCATGGATTGTTTATATATAGTCAAGATTGGGGTCTATATTATAAGCGTGAAAAAGACTAAACCGCGAATGCTCACATGAGCGAAAATGCCAGGAATCGAAAGTGTGATTGTGGGGTCGTGTTACAGTGAGGAGTGGGATATTTGCCCTTTCCTCACTGTAGTGCAACCTCAGAGTTAGAATATATAGTTAGCGGGGGTGTGAGGGTGCAGCCCCCCACAATAGCAAGTTCAATTATCAGCATTTTCGCTCATGTGAGCATTCGCGGTTTAGTCTTTTATAAACCTGTCAAGATTGCATATAATACTAGAGTTAAGAATAGCAAATGTCATATGAATAATGTGCAAATATGCAAGGAAAGAAACATATTTTCTGTAATATTAATAAAAGAGTAATACCAGTTAGTTAAGAAATATGTACATATGCTACAATCTCTAATAGAGAGCAGATGGTTAAATTGCTCTTTGATGGGAGATTTTTTAAAAATGCAAGTTCTATAAAACAAGGAAAATATCAGTGGACAAATGTGACAGAAAATATATATTTCAATAGCAAACTGCTTATAAGGAAGATGTATATTACATTTACCGGGTCTATATTATAACATCGAAGTCTAAAACTTAGAATGTTATAATATCGAACCCATTCAATCGAAACACCAGAAAACCGAACAGTCAGAATAGCGATTTTTTTTCCCAGGGAAAAAATTTGCTCTTCCGACAAACATACACACAACTCAAGCACACCAAAATAAATAATCCACACACACACACACTTCACAAAACTCTACACTAAACCAGACATATACTGCTAGCTATCCACTTAACTTAACCCAACCCTAACCCTAAGGTCCCTAACTATCGCACAATCACCTTACCCGCTCCTTAACTCTAACTCGCCTAACCCACCCTAACCCTCATGTCCACACAATCGCACATTTACCTGACCCGCGCCCTAACCCTAACTCACCTAACCCATGCCCAGATGCACACTCACCTTCATTTGCACACTTACCTTAAACCGGTCCATAACCTTCGGTCCACAGTTGAGGAAATAGCAAAGCTGCAGAAATGGCCCACTGAGTACTTTCCCTAGGAAAGTATTTGGTGTTCTGCAGCTTTGCTATTTCAAGCGTTCGCTCTACTGGGTTTGATATTATAACATTTGAAGTTTTTAGACTTTGATGTTATAATATAGACTCACATTTACCTGCATATGGCAGAAACATAACTGTATCAGATCTCATATAATTTTCTGAGAAAAATTACATAAAAAGATATTTAAAAAGACCCTCAAAACTGAAATATGATTGAATGAACTTTGAAGCTTTTTGCATATTAGACGTCACTGGATTCACTAAGATTACTTGAAATAACTTATTTCATAAGTCAAATCTGAAATTGGAGGTTTTTTTTTTTTTTTTTTGCGGTGTCATTTCAAATGGAAAGTAGAGTAGATTTTTCAGGATGTTTGAAACTAGGAAAAGATAATGTGCTTTGAAATGAGTAATATGTAACTTTTAAATGTAATATAGGCTGCAAATGTCTTTTGACTTTTTTGAGTAGCAACATATTCCCTTTAAACTTAGTCACATATGTGGTTTTAAGGAGTTCAGTTAATTATTTAAAAGATTTTTAGATATTTTGATATTTATCATATTGTGGGTATTATGCAAATTTAATATATAGACCCATGTAGTTTTAAAATGAACTCAGAGCTTTTGTTAGAGTAATAAAATATGTATATATCTTTCAACATGATAAATGTATATATACATTGATTTTCCTATTGTGTAATTGTTTGGTAAGCTTAGGTTGCCTGTCACCTGTAAGTTTGCAAGTAAAATCTTTTAATGTCCTACTCTGCCCTACTTTTATATTTAAATATTTAGTTGTAATAATGTTAAATGAGCAAGTAATTCAAACATGTTCAATAGATAATTACACTACTATTAGATAAATAGACATGTATTGCATTATTTGTAAGATTATTTGCTATTTTTGATTAATAGAAATAGATTACTGAACTTTTAAATATTAATGGGGAAAATAGTTTTAAATGGCAAAATACGCAATTAAGTTGGTAGCCTTTTAATTTTTTTAACTTATATATAATAAAGTATTAATTATTTGTAAGTTATGGTAGGTTCAATATTCAATATTCAATAGACAAAGTAGGAACTTAAGTATCAGTGGTAGGTTGTGTTTTATTAGTAATATATCTAGTTGCAGTTGTAGATTTGTTTCTGTTTTTGTTACAAGTTTTAGTAGTCTAGCTTATAGAAAGGAAGAATTCAAAAATACTGCAAGTCAAGTTAGTGTTGTAGGAGTACACTAGAGTTTTATGTACACCTACATTAATATGGTGGATATATGTATCATATCTCTTGATAAAGTCATTGTACCAAAAAAGGTAGTTATAATTGATGTATGGTAGATAAAATTTGGTGATACAAAGTGCAAATTTAGGAATTTCATGTCCCAAAACTGACATCAATACACAACTGAGAAGCAGGAGACATGACAGATCACAAGCTCAGAAATAGCAACACTCCCAATGAAAAATAAGTCACAAAATTATTATTATTATTACTATT
Organism: Protopterus annectens; assembly: GCF_019279795.1. NCBI lineage: Eukaryota > Metazoa > Chordata > Ceratodontiformes > Protopteridae > Protopterus > Protopterus annectens. Next base: position 896,723,823 of record NC_056735.1, read on the forward strand.
ATTATTATAATTATTTTGTAGGTGGACAAAGTGGGCAAAACTTCCTACACTGCAACATGAGGTAAAGCACCCCAGTCACTGTACATACTGACTCCCAAAAGAAGGAAACAAACATATGATTTGAATCTTTCAGATTCTGTAACCCACAAACAAGCACACAGTATGTGAATTAGCCTGCACCAATGCATTATACTGTCAACAACAGGAAAGAAATTATCTTCCTCTTTTGGTGGTTCATTAAATGACACAGAAGTATGTGACAAAATTTAAGGGTCAGATTTCAAAAGAGTTGCTCTTAGTGTAAATCTGCCCTGATTTCGAAAGATTTGTTCTTTGTTTCAGTAATATAGTTCTGTGTAAGGAACCATAAATGAGGGAATAAAATGCACAAACCACAAAGCCAAAACAGAAGCAATGACAACCACAGGATAGTGAGCCAAAAGTATTTAATTAAGCACTTTTTGTCCAGTCAATAAGTTGAACCTCTTCAGATAAAATAACAATTGATACATCACAATTTGAATATCCCTCCATATAAATCGCATGATACACTTTAATACATAAAAAACTCTCACCTTCTAACCATTAAGGAAGTAGTTCTAAGATAAATATCTCGGTTTACACCAGAGGCCATATTTCAAAAGACCACGTCTCAGTGTAAGTAGCCCTGGGCTTTCTGTTTTTCACATATAAATAAATAATTTACTTTCTTAAAATATTAAGACACGGAGTCTCTCTCTAGGATTTTATGTTTTCAGGGGTTTTCAATGTGTATTTATTTATTTATTTTATTTTACATTTGTTGACCGGGATCGTCCGACTGGATATATGTCCATTTTCAGCGGAGGCCCGGGGAGAAAAGCTCCACCTAACAAAACAGAGACAGTATATTCATCACTGAGTGACAAACTCAAGCAGACATGTTTAGAAAAATATAGACAGAGAATACAGGCAGATATCAATATACACAATGTGCAGACTTACATCTGATTGGCAGAGACGTATCAGAAAATGTGAACATAGAATACAATCAGATCTCATAATTTACAATGCTTAGACATTCAAATGCTATGAGGCATAGATACTTGGCTAAACAGCAGATTGGGTAGCAAGATATGTATTAATGAAGTTGTTAGTCAGGTTAGAACAAGAGCACAGCCAATGAGTTGCGAGGTATTTTTTGAGTTCTCTTTTAAATAGAGGTAGTGAGGTTTCCTTGGTAACAGTAGTAGGGAGTAGATTTCAGATTTTACTGCTTGAGTTGGCAAATACAGCATCGCCTGCAGAGTTTTTGGATTTTTGGGTCAGTATCATGAGTTTATCAGCTGAGCGTAATGGCCTAGAGGCACTATGAGGGGTGAGAATATTTTTGAGGGCAGGGGTGTTATCAGGTTGATGGAGTATTTTATGCACTACTATAAGTTGGTTGAACTGTAGAAGGGTAGGATACTCTAGCCATCTCAGTGCTTCGAGGTTCTGGTAATGGTGGTCCTATAAGCCATGCCAGTAGCGAATCTGGCTATATGATTGTAACATCCTGATAGTTTATTGAGATCGGTTTTGGATAGGTTGGTGAGTACAGGGGAGGCATACATAAGGGTAGTGAGGAGGTATAATCTTGAAATAGCTACCCTAGCTAGGGGGGTGAGGAAAGGTTTGGCTCTGTACAGGGAACCAAGTTTTTTGTTGATGGACTTAATAGTGTGATTTACATGTTTATCAAATTTAAGGTTGTTGTCTATTATTATGCCTAGAAGCTTTGTATGGTCATCAGGGAAGATAATGGTGTCATTGCTAGATTTGATGTTGAAGGAAGGAGGAGAAATTCTACAGTTAGGGGAGAAAAGTAGTAGCTTGGTTTTGTTAGGATTTAGAAGCAGGTGGCAATTAGCCAGCCATGTTTCTACCATGCTGATTTATTAGCGTTGAGTCATCTGCATATTGGATGTAGGTGGCTCCTGGGATGGTGGTGTGCACATCATTGATAAAGATAAAAAAAAGAAGGGGACTTAGTATGGACCCTTGTGGGACACCTAGGGTTAGAGGAAGTTGGGATGACAGCTTGCTCTGCAATAAGACAGCCTGCTGTCTACTGTTTAGGTAGGAGTGAAACCATTGTATTGCATGTTGGTCTAAACCGATGGTTGTAGGGTATTGAGCAGTAGCTGATGGTTGACAATATCGAAAGCTTTTGACAGATCTAGAAAGAGTGCTGAAGATAGTTTGTTGTTACGATGAAGACTGATGACATTAGAGGAAGCTAGAAGAGCCATGGTGGTACTGTGGAATGGCCTAAAGCCGTGCTGAGATGATATCCCATACATACATTGAGGGGACATTCTTTAGTAGGCTTTCCCATTTGGAGGTGATTGGGGAGCTACAGTGTTAACATCCCAGGTCATTTGCCCAATGATTGTGGGCAGCATTGGTAGTTGCCTTATCTCTATAGGTTTTTTCATGCTAAATCTACATTCCCTGTAGCCTCTGACAAATTTATTTATTTATTATCATTTGTTAACCAGGTTGGTCCAACTGAGCCAAGGGCCCGTTTTCAGTGGAGACCCGAGGAGAAAAGCACCAGATGCAGTTAATCAAAAAAAAAGCATTAGACATTAAGTTGACAGTCTACTATGCCATACTCAGCCATATGTATTACTGTTTTCTCTTATTATGGTGAAATCCACAATGGTATGTAAAAAGTTACCCCTGTGTGAGGTATTTTATCTTCATTATCTAGCAGTTTATTCAGATTTATTTGTGCATTCATGTGCTGCCTTATGGATCATTTCCTTGGCATTTATATTTGCTGATATATTTATAAATCCCAATTTTTCAAAGTTTTTTTTTCAATATAGTAAAATAACTGGTGCCAAAATCATGGACAGAAACTAAATGCCAAAAATGCATCATTGTGAACTTTGAGAAGTCATCTATACCAGGGCAGTACTACATTATCAGTACACTCTTAGGAGTTGATCCAGTTATTCAGGATTTGGGAAGCTATGTGGAAGTAACCTACCTGTTAACCAATGTGTGTCCAGTGCTGTAAGAATGTCCTTCTGTATTACACAGCTTATTAGAAAAGGGATTGTGTCTAGATCTAGAGATGTCATTGTACCCCTTTATTCAGACCTTATTTGTCCAGTCATTGATTATAATGGCTCCCATTGGTATGCATCTGTCCAGACATATGAAAAAAACTGTAATGCCCACAGAGATAATTTACTAAAAGGCTACAAGGCCTAAACAACATGTCCTACATGGACTTACTCAAAGACCTGTCACTATACTTGGTATTCTACAGGCTACTAATCTGTTTCTAGCATACAAGGAATTCTCCAACCCAATACTGCTGGATTTATTGCATATCAGTAAGTCAAATGGCATCAGAAATACTCTGTCTAGGGATCTAAACCTCTTTTGCAGCATCAACAGAATGGTTTGGAGGGACAGGTGTATCTTGCAGAGGATAACCCTGTTCTGGAACAGGTTCCTCATACATGTAAAACAAAGTTCATTCTGTCCATGTTCAAGTGCAACTTAGATCTTTGGATGAGAAACAGAAAATTTACCCCTAGACTCTCCTCTGTACTACTAATGAACAAAGGCAGCTCCTAAATGCTTTATCTTGTGAATGGGTCCCCTGAAATTATTTAAGGTATAATCCCAATTGTTCTCATTAGGTGTATTATATAGTTATCAACCATGGGATGGGTAAGGCCAATCTCTATCCAAATGGGATATGTTAATTTGAGCATAAAAAGGGAAAATGGCTAGGCTTAAAATTGTTTCCAAGGGCAGCTAGCCTAGTACTCACCCATGGAACTATGATCCTATAATGTTTCTGGACATTGCTATCAATATAATTACCAATTTTGTATTTGGTATGGCATTTTTTTTTTCAATATTGCGAAATGTTTATATAATTAACTGAAAGAAATGTAAACAAAAATCTTTTATCCTTAAATTATTTCAGACAAGACAAGTAGATAAAGAAGTGATAAGACTGAAACAATGTACGGTGAACAATATAAATCCATGTTTAAAGGAAGCTTAATTAAAAGAAATGGAGCAGATTTTGCTTCTAAATTTCCTGATACCATGCAATCAAGAACTTCATAACATAGTAAAATAAAAGAAAGCAATAGTTTTTGATAAGAAAAAAGATATAGCAACAGTTGTAATGAGGTTGACTAAACAGCAGAGACCTCCAAGGCAGAAACTCACTCGACCAGCACAACAGAGCACTAATCACGAGATACATAACTCTCCTAAACAGTGTGCCACTCAGTCAAAGCCCCTAAGGCAAAATGGGTCTATATTACCACAGCGATAAACCCTATGTGCGAATAGCGAAACATCGACCCCTATACAGCGAACTGTGAAATTCCCGAACGCACTAAACTGCGAAAAAAAAAATACCGAACTGTCATAGTCAGCCAACCCCACCACCCGCTGCATACTACCTACCCAAACAAAATAAATAAACCACATACATACACTAACCAAACCATACTTCTAACCTAAACTAAAGCACCAAAACACTACCTCCAACACTACACTAAACCCCACAAACACAACTATCTGTGCACTCTCCTTAACTGCTCCCTAACCCTAAGGTCCATAACTATCGCACACATCCCCTACAGACATACACCTAAACAAAATAAATAATACACATACATACACTTAAAAAAACCTTACACCTAACACTACACTAACTCTTACATACATTACCTATCTATGCACTTACCTTAACCCAAATCCTAACAGTAACGTCCTATCTATCGCACGCTTACCTTACGGAGCTATACTGCAGACGGGCCAACCAAAACAAATCGATATTTCGAAATTCGCTGTTTTGAATGTTTGGGATTTACATACTTCATGCAATATGGTTCGACGTCTTCATATTCGCCTAAAGGGATTTTCGATCGCGTAATAGGAACTCTGCAAAACAGCATGCCCAACACACTAGTCATAGGTGATTTAATAGGGAGGCACACTGATGTTCCACTCACTAGGTTGAATAAGGAGAAAGTAACAGTCAGCTGCCTGTCAGGTGCTAGGATCCACCACATAACGCATGCACTCAGGTCCCTCAACAACAGGTACAAATATGACTCTGTCATTCTACATGTGGGTGTAAACGACCTGAGACATACCTCCCTGGACTACATGAAAAGAGACATGAGGAGCTCTCAGATTATGTAGCCCAGGTGGGTATGACCCTAGCCCTGAGCAGCATCCTACCATCACCCAGAATGATACCACAGTATAAGCAGAAAATGATTAATTTCAACAATTGGCTAAGTTTCTGGTGTTAGTCTAAGGGGATCCAGTATCTGTCTGCCTGGGATGACATGATTGACAAACCTCGAAGCTTTGCTAGAGATGGCCTGCATCTGTCACCCCTGGGCTTCCAGATACTGGCCAAGGCTCTTGCCACCCCTATAGTGCCTTTTTAGCCAGTGTTCCAAAGATCAAATTACCACCATAACAGCAACAAACAAATGCAATCTGAGGGTCATGCTGCTCAATGCTAGAAATCTAAATCTCAAAATGCACTTGCTTGAAGCACTCCATAAAATGGAGAACATCGACATTTGTGCTGTGACAGAGATCTAGTTTAAAGCAGCAGAAAGCACCCCTGCACTACCAGGCTATAACTCATTCCACACCTTTCGGCCCCAGAACTTGGACCGAAGCTCCAAAGGCAGTGGTATTTCCATATTCATAAAGGATGTGCACACCTCCAGAGTGGCAGCCCAACAAAACACATCAGAGAGGGTCTATATTAAATCACTGAATGCTTAGAAAAGTGAACGATGATTTTTCAACCCCATGTAAGTGAAAGCTTACAAACTCAAACGCTTAGAACAGCGATTTTTTTCAAAAGGAAAAAAAATCGCTGTTCCAAAAAAAACAAACAAAAAAAAAAACACTTAAAACATAACTTCACCCCCCCACACCCTCCCTACTTAAATATACCAACTCCAAAATTGCACTACAGTGATGAAAACGGCAAAGTAACGGATGCAGCCAAGCGATTTCTTTCCCAGGGAATGAATTTGCTTATATGCCGCTTCGTCATTTTGCCTTTTCATCTTTTCAAGTTCAACCAAGACGCATTCAAAAGAATGCGTCTTCAGTCATCTAATAGGAACCCATCAGAGATAATTCAGGTGCAGCTAATATTGGGTAAGACAGCGATTCAGGTCATAGCCTGCCATAGGCCCCAACCATGTCCCAAGACTGACACTCCATGTTCCTAAGCAACCTAGAGAATGTTAGGGTCTAACCTAACACTCTCATACTGGGTGACTTCAACTACCCCTCCATTAACTGGGAAAACTACTCATGTACCAATGCACTTGCCCATCGTTTCCTGGAATTCATTAATTCCAGTGCCCTGGACCAGCTCGTTCTACCCCCACTAGAGGTAACAACAACCTTGACCTTGTCAGTACTAACATGGGCTACCATTGCTCTACACCAATAGTCAGCTCCTCCCATGTTAGATCTGACCACAAACTAATAACCTTTGAAATCCACATCCCTCCCACCCCACCTCGCAAAGGTAACCACCACTAAAAACTTTTCTGAAGCTAACTTTGGGCTCCTAAAAACAGAGGTGGCTAACTTCACAGCACCCATGCAAATGGAGAATAGTTGCATGACTGCCGAATCATACACCAGTGCACTGTATGAACACGTACACAAATGCATGGATCTCGCCATACCCAACAGAACCAAGATGCTCTCCTCCAAAAAAGGAAGCCAATCTGGTGGTCCCCTGCCATAAACAAACTCTACAACTGAAGGAGGAAACTGATGCGGAATAAGGTGAAGTCCCAAGACTGGAAAAAGTCCCTTATCACCCTCAAGAAAAAGTTGAGATACTTCATCAAAGCCTCCAAAGCTAGCTATGAATACAGAATTGCAGCAGATAGTAAAGAAAACCACAAGACCTTCTACAGTTATATAAAGAATCTCCACGGCAATACCCAGATTTGCTCTGAGCTACTGCACAATGGCACCTCCTATACTGAGCCAACAGATATTGCCAATATACTGGCCAACAGATTCAGTGCCAGCTTTACCCCCCCCCCCCCCCCAAAGGACCAATCACAATACCAATAAATTGCCAGGCACCCAGTATTACTGCTGCACAGGTTAAAACAACACTGTCCAAGGCCAAGAATACAGCTTCTATGGGACCTGACAATATCCATGGCTGCATTCTACATGAACTACAGAGTGAACTGGCACCTCACCTGTGTGTCCTGTTCAGTCACAGCCTCACCTCAGGCTTTGTCCTTACTGAATGATGCACTGCTACAGTCATCCCTCTCCACAAAGGAGGAGTGACTACAGACTCTGGGGACTATCGCCCCATTAGCCTGACAAGTCTGATATGCAAAACTATGGAACACATCATTGTGGACTTAATAAACAAGGATATAGGGAATCTCCAAACTCTGGATCCCACACAGTTACATTTTGTGAAGGGTAGATCATGCCTGTTCAACCTGGTCAACTTCTTTGACTCAGTCAACAGAGCTGTAAATGAAGAAAAGGTGGTTCATACAGCCTGCCTTGATCTGGCCAAGGCTTTTGATACCATTCCCCACTCAGGAATCATACAAAAACTCACTAAGCTAGGCATCAGCCCCTATATCACTAGGTGGGTTGCAAACTGGCTCACAGATAGAGCCCACAGTGGGAAAGTAGCTGACTCCAAGTCAGATTGCCAACCAGTCATGAGTGGAGTCTCACATGGTTCGTTCCTGGGTCATTTCCTGTTTGGTATCTCCATTTCTGAACTCCAGGCCAGCACAAAGGGATGCTAGCTGACAAAGTTTGCAGGGAATTGCAAGTTGGGAGCTATTATTAACTCCTAAAGTGATGTTGACATCCTACAAAAAGATTTCACTGAGACCAACGACTGGTGTCAGAACCATGGCCATAAGCTCAATGCCATAAAATGTGTTGTCATCCCGTCTGGGGAAAAACCTGGTTCCCATGAATTAGCACATCGATGGTAGTCCACTGAACACAGAAGGCATTATAAGAGATCTGGGAACACAGGTTAACAGCAACCTCTCTTTTGACCACCACATTGCCACTGTGGTCAGAAAGTCCTTCTATGTGGCACATCTCATTACTAAGAGTTTTGCATCCAGGAAGAAAGAGGTCATTGTCACCCTCTACTCTTCCCTCACTAGGCCAGTCCTCGAGTACAATGCCCCATTTGGCATGTACCTCACTAGACACCTGCAACAACTGGAGAGGCCAAAAAAGTACCTCACAAAGAGGATCCTAGGCATTAAACACTTGTCCTATATGGACAGATTCAAAATACTCCCAACTATTCTATCTCATATCACCTACTTAGAGGCGATCTCTGCTTGACTTACAAAGCCAGGTCTGAACCAGCTCTGTTAGAAATGCTACATCTAAAGAAATCCCAATCCCTCCACATCACACACTCCAGAGACCTCAACCTCATTACCACAATTAACAGAACGTGCTGGAGGGACAGGTTCATAACCCAGAGACTACCCATGCTATGGAATAGACTTCCCATACATGTCAAACAGAGCACTTCACTTGCCTCTTTCAGAGAAATCTTGACGAGTGGATGTGAAATAGAAAATTCACGCTGGGGATAACTCCAGTGGCTCTACTCAACAGAGGCACTGGGAACTAAAGTTGGGTGGCACGATGCCAGGGTAATAATATGGGCTAGGCTTGTAAAGGCTCCAGGGCCATTAGCCAAGAACACACCTATGAACCTATGAACCTATAAAACGCAAACAGAGCCATCTAATACTAGTAGGAAAAAATGTTTTCACAAGAAAAATGATGTTTACAAAAAAGATCAGGGTTAAATTCCCTGCTGGAGATAATGACAGCTTGCATATCACTTACTAACTAAAAGGAAAGTAAGACAATGTCAGTCAGTCAGTCCTCAGAAAGACATTTGAAAATATTGGGCTGAATTCAGAAAATTTCCCTTCATGGCTTGTCAAGTATTTTGGTCTGAGTCACCACAAAACTCTGAGATGCTCAGAACTGCAAGTGAAGAAGATTGGATTCTTTAGAAAACACTGAGGCATCATGTTGACACCCACAAAGGAACAAAATCAGCCATGCAAAAGCACAAGAAATATGAGCCAAAATACAAAGTGGTCAAGATTGATTGAATACAGTCACGTCCTTTTAATTTATAAATGGAGGAGGATAAATACATGCTATTTTCTCAGCAAGCAGTGCTGAGTTGCTGTTCTGACTCAGTATTGCATAATTTAATTTCTGAATAATTTTGCATTGGTCAGTTTCATCACTAAGTGCAGACAATTTGCATGAGTCATAAGCCTTAATTTGCTATTAGAAATGTTCTGCACTTACTAGGAGACTAAACTCTAGCAGCTAAGCTCTTATTTTTCTAAATCTTGCCCATTGTCTGCAAAGCACATACAACATCCCATGCATAGGTATAGAATTCCACTCGATCAAGCACATTTTATTAAAAGCTAAACAATCATAGCAAATAGTTTGATTTGTGTTTACTAATGTAAGTTTTATGTTTTTAAGTTAACATGTTAAATGTAAATGTGTATTAATGTTTTGCATGGAAATGCAGCATTATAACCAGAATGAAATAGATACAATGTTCCTTCTTCATTTCAGGTTTTCCGTTCATACTGTTTCGGACACTGAAGAATCCTATTTACCTTCTTGTGGTCTTGGCTCAGGTTAACCTTTCAGCAATGATTGCAGGATTAGCTGTTTTTATGGCAAAGTTCCTAGAAAGGCAATTTACTGTAACAGCATCACATGCCAACCTTATGATAGGTAGGTATTTTTAAAAAACTGCAGTATGACTAATTGGAGTCATAAATGGGCTATTTAAAAACAATCAGGAGGAAATAAAAGTATTGTGAGCTTATAATGTACTACTGCAGTGTGCTTATCTGTGGCTGAATGTTATAGTTTGTTCTTCAAGAGCTAGTCGATTCTCAACTGAGAAAGTTATTGTATATTTCGGTACAGATAATAACTTATGTTGGATTTTTGCTCCTTGGTTCTTTTTTATTTAAGCAAAACATTTGGCAAAACTCATGGAATATAGCAATGGTGTAATGGTGTCAAAATGTAGTCACCCTAATGGAAGCCGGATAAGAGAAATGAAATGCTTATAAGCTGTGAATTCTGCTTTCAGCATTGTTGGAGGTCTTTCATATGAGTTTGACATGTCAACTTCTGGTATCTTCACAGTAATCTCTAGGCAGAATCTGTCTAAAACCAAAGTGATGCTTACAATGCCTTGGCTAGGCATTGGATTCGTCTTTCTCTTCGACAGTAACACACACAAACAGTTTAAGATTGGTATCCCTCTTTGAATTGCATGGATGTCTAGCTGGGTACATCAGTTTTTTTCAGAATCATGTCAAGTAATCACCATGGAAACATACACGTCAAGTTCCGGCCAATATACTCCAATAATTGCATTTAAGTGAACCAATAGAAAGAAGTATTATCCTTACTCAAAATGAACTGCGGTCTTCCATGCTCCACATAAGCCCACAAAGAGAGTTTAATTAACTGGGGTGACCATAAACAGGATGTGTCACATCTTGGCAAAATGTTAGACTTGAGTGCCCTCAGTCTGGGCATGAGCAGATACCACTGCAGCTCTGCACACATGCAGATTGCAGGTGTCTAGAATAATATTGAAGGAGGTCTGTATTATTGCTTCAGGCATTGCAAAATGTCACTACATAACCAGCAGTGAGAAGGGAAAGCCACAGAGACCATTACATAACTTGCTGCATATCTGGGATGGATGGATGCTAAAAGACAGCAAAATTATTAATATAAATTATATGTGATTCCTTTTGTCATGTTTTCTTAGTGACTTATAGTTCATCTATGCCTGGCAGTATACTGCTTGCTATTTCTGCTCAGTTTATTTGGTTTTGTAAGAGCAGATAGCATGGAAGTTCCACCATGTCCAGAGCTGACCGATTATGTTGACAGTTTCCTATTCATATTCCACAGTATGCCTGGGAACTCTAATGTTCCCATCCAAAAGTTCCAGGGTGCACATGGAGGGAGTCCAACATTCTCTGTCCCTGATGGCTCCTGTTATTAACCATCATGGTACTTATGAAGTTCTTTTTCTTTGGCAGTGCTGTTTTGTTTTAAATCACACTATTAGTCCAGATACAGGCTTGCTGCTTCTGGAACCGCTTTAGTGGTTTGTTTCATCTTAGATTGGAAGGGGCCTTTTGTGAGAGAATTGTGCTGATTGGGACCTGTCTGGTAAAGGGGAGCTGGTCTAGGGCTTGAAATAAGCATCCTCATTGGTCCTTTTGAATCTTCTTAGAATTTTTCTAAAGATTTTTAGCCTCCTGTCCCTCTCTAACATAGATGACAAGCAGGCAGGGTATTTTCATTTAGACATTTTAGTACGGAGAAACACATCAGGATGGATAGCAGCATCATAAAATATAAATGAACTAGTCAACAGACAGACCTTGTATACATACATGCTTACATCTCAGCAGCTAACTACAAAATGGCAATCAGACTTGCACATGTTCACTATTTATAGACTTGAGCAAGCCCTTGGATAGCTTCTTAAAGGTATATACACACATTGATCTACATCCTCCCTCTTAAAAAGATTGCCCTTCAAAAAACAACATTAGGGTTAGACATGCATTACTGTAGACATTAGAAATAAAACACATTGTTCATGTCCAAGCTGTCTTGCATATATTACATGGTTAGGAGATATAGCCAAATCTTGTAAAATAGTCTGGACTGAGTTTAGCAACAGGGACAGTCTTTGGTGAACAACTCGTATCTGGAACTCCTGGATTCATCACAGGAACAGGAATTTCTACTGGAATTGGAACTTCCTCTTGAACTGGAACACCGGACAACTCACTCTGAAATAAAGAGTCGTTCTCACAGGCTGTGTGATGTGGCATAGGCTCAGGCACCGGTGTCATATGTTTCCGATTCTGCAAAAAGTCTGTTCCTTGTCATTCCACAATGTATGATCTCAGCTCTGGGCAAATTCTCTTCACGACACCAATCCAATCATAACCTTTGGATGTTTGCATCCTTACCACTTCTCCTTCTTTTAATGAATTGAGTGGTTTACTGGTTTTATCTTAGTAGGACTTCTGGGTTAAACACTTTTTCAACAGATTGGTTTTCACTGACCTGTTGTTCTTGACACTTGGAACCAACAGTTGACTACTGATTGGTAATGTGGTTCTGGTTTGTCTTGACAAAAGTCTCTGAGTAGGTTAATCAAGATGTTTATCACGAGGAATATTTCTGAGATTAAAGAGATTCAGGAAAACATTACTATTATCTCATTTTGTGCGGACTACCATGTACAGCAAAAATGATGCTTCATCTTAGTAATGACAATACTGGATGCTAGATTAGGAAGTAGGTCAATCTCAAACCAATTGGAGTAAGAGTCTACTAATACCAAATATTGTTGACCATTCCACTCAAAGATGTCGGTGGCTACTGTCAACCAAGATAGTTCAGGAATCTGGTTTAGCTGAAGTGGTTTCTTCTATTCTGTTACACTGGAATAAGACAAAAGTGCTTTCTCAATGTCGATACATAGAAGGCTAAAATACAAGTTCTATCGCCCTTTTGGTAGAGTCAGTTCCTGGGTGACCACGATGCAAGATACTAATGTACTCTTGTTGCAAGGACTTTGGACAATTATATTCAGACCTTTCATAATGATACCATTGTCACACAAAAATCTCATCTCTGTATGGAAAATAAGGTTGCACTTCTTGAGGTAAACTAGATTGCTTTGATGACCATCCTTGATTGGTAAACTGATTGAGCCTCTTTAAAACTGGATCTGTGGCAGTATGATCTCTCAGCTCATCAAGATGTGTGGAAGAACAATTTCTCACTTCCATGACTTCAGAATCAAGGTTCTCATTCTCATGCTGTTCTGTGGTGTTTCTGGGTGATCTGGATAATGTACCAGCAAGATAAAGAAGTTTGCCTTTCTTGTAGACAAGATTGAAATTATACTTTTGCAGTCTCAGCATCATACATTGCAGTCTGGCTGGAGCTGAATGCGTAGGCTTTCTAAAGATAGTGACTAAAGTTTGGTGATCTATTTCAGTCTGGATGGGTCTATCATAAATATAATCATGGACCTTCAAACATGCAAACACAATTGCTAAAAGTCTTTTTTCGATCTGAGCATACTGCATACTGCATTTCAGTTTGGGTAAGAGTTATTGACGCATAGGCAACAGGTTAACCCTCTTGTAGAATGACCGCAACAAGACGAAATTTCGAAGCATCACATGAAAGTGTAACTGGTTTGTGAAAATCATAGTATCTGAGAGTTGCTGGACTTTCAATTCTGTGTTTCACAACATCAACTGCTCTTTGGTATTGCTCTAACCAAGACCAGGATACATCTTTACTTGTCAGCTCTCTGAGTGGTGCTGAAATTTGGCTCAAGTCTGGAATGAACTTGCCTAGATAGTTAACCATGCCAAGAAAACATAGCAGAGCTTGAACATTGTCTGGAGCTGGCATCTTAAGAATGGCTGTTTGCTTAGAAGGGTCTGGTCATAAGCCTAAACTGGTAAATAAATGACCAACATAAGTGATTTCTTGTAGTCTGAATTTGCATTTCTGTGGGTTGAGTTTAAGATTCACTTGGCATGCCCTTTCCAGAACTTTTCTGAGGTTTCTGTCATGCTCAGCTTCACAGTGACCTCCTACTAGTATGTCTACTACAGTAGCATAAGGATACCCAAAAAAAATTTGCTCCACTGCATGTTGAAAGACTTCACTTGCAGAATTTATCCCAAAAGGCATTCTCCAAAATCTGTACATTCCAAATGGAGTACTGAACATAGTGAGCAATGATGATTTTTTGTCAAGCTGAATTTGCCAAAATGAACTCTTTGCCTCTAAGATAGAAAAAAAAAAACAGTGACATTTGGTATATGAGCAGCAACTTCTTTGTGCACATTGGATGATGAGGTATTTTTAGTGCTTTGTTCAAATCTTCTGGATCAATACATATTCTGATGTCATCTGAGCTTTTCTTATGAGCAACCACCATGGAAGATGCCCATTCAGTAAGTTCTTCAACTGGACAAATCACACCTCGTCGCAGCATTTTATCTAACTTGGCTTTGACTCTCTCTTGCATGGCTATTGGAATTTTACGTGTGGGCCTGATAACTGGACTGACCTCTGGGTCTAACTTCATGGAGTACTGGAAGCTTCCCTAATTTATATTTGAAAAGATCAGCATAAGTATAAAAAAAATGTACTGGGCAAAGTTAGAGTAGTGGTCTTTTAAGCTAACTTGGTGGATTTCCTTATTAAATGAAAGCAGTCCCATTTTCAAACTGTCTGTGAGCCCTAATAATGATTGGATGTGCCTCTTGACCACATAAAATAACAAGTCGTAGGTTCATCCAGCAGAGTAACATGAAAGCACTACTGAGCCTTTGGTTTGAATTTCTTCACCATCATAAGCATCAAGCTTTGCACTCCTTGCCAAATAAAGCCTTTCACCATGACACACTCTAGCAAATGTTTCTGCTGCCATAACATTGCACTTGGAACCTGTGTCAAATTTGAGCTCTACGGGTTTAACATTTATCTGAACAGTACAAAATACTTCATTCTTTGCCCTTAAATCTAAAGCATTGACTGTTTCATAAAGCACTGACATACAATCAATATAAACAGTAGGGTTGCAGCTTTCTAATTGATCAAATAATTTCTTGAAATGTTCCCTTTTAATAAAAGAATGTGGGCCTTTTGATTTGTAAAACCTTTTGAAATTATTCCATTTACTGCTTTTGTGGCATTGTTGACCAAAAGCTAAACGCTTTTCCTTTTTAGACCCATAACTTCCAACACAGTTATGACAATTGGCAATGAAATGTCCTTGGGCCTGTTTCTTTTAACTATGTGCTGCATATTATCAACATGAGCTTCGTTACTGTGCCTTCTAGAGCTATTCTCATTTGTAAGCATATTTGTGTGCTTTTCTGTGAGCTCATATATCTGACAAATCTCAATGGCCTTAGTCAAAGTTAAATTACTATCGAGGCAAAGTCTTTCTGACAGTATCATTTTTAATATCACACACAAGTCTATCCTTTATCAACTCATCCCTTAAATCACCAAATTTGCACGTTTTAGCCTTGTTTCTCAAATCAGTTATATATGCTACAAAAGTTTCACCAGGCTTTTGATCCCTTGTTTAAATTAAGTGCCTTTACATTGTAACAGTTGTCTGGGGATTACACATTTCTCTAAATTTATGTTTTCAGCACTCAGGATCCTTCCTTGACTTAGCTGGTACAACAATATGACATTTTTCCCCCTCTCCTGTATAGCTAGCAAGTATATACACAAATGAATGTTCCCTTTCTATGGCTTCTGACCCAGCTAAATTAAGCAGAGTAAATGCTTTTGTACAGTCATCTTTATCAGAAAATGCAGCCTGCATGAAAATGTCATACTCTTTCTCAAACACTCTCCAGTTCTCAGCAACATTACTGTCAAACACAAGTGCACTGGGTTTACAAAATCTGTCGGCCATGCCCTCAAAGTATGTACTTGTGCATACATTGAAAATATGGCCCTTGTAATTATGTATGAACAAATTGTTCTGTGAGCTTGTAATAACATTCAAATGCACAATAAATTCTTCGAAATACCATACTTTGCGAAATATGCCCTGAAATGACTGTATTTTGTGAAATAACTTTACTGTAGTACTGCAGAAATGAGAACACTTTATACACTTCTCATAACTCAGATATCTTTCATAAATACAAAAAATACATGCCTAGGGAAAATGCTGTCATTCCCTCTTATTGTATTCTTTTTATGCAATTCGGACTTCATTTCAAACATTTTCTGTAGTAATTTGAATATTTTTAACAATATCAGACATATCAGTTTATTCTAATATTGTTTAGTGCATTCTGTACGCCTCATTTCAGATTTTGTGAATAGAATGCCAGGTTTTTGTGATATAAAAAAAATGAGAGCAAAATAAATTATTTCAAAATTTTCCCACCTTTAATGTGACTTATAACATGTACCATTCAATTGAAAAATAAACAAATCTGTTAGGAGAAAAAATATAAAAAATAAAAAATGTATAATAAGCTGGTTGCATAAGTGTGCACACCCTTAAACTAATACTTTCTGTATACCGCATTTCATATTTTGTGAATAGAATGCCAGGTTTTTGTGATATAAAAAAAATGAGAGCAAAATAAATCATTTCAAAATTTTCCCACCTTTAATGTGACTTATAACATGTACCATTCAATTGAAAAATAAACAAATTTGTTAGGAGAAAAAATATAAAAAATAAAAAATGTATAATAAGCTGGTTGCATAAGTGTGCACACCCTTAAACTAATACTTTGTTGAATCACCTTTTCATTTAATTACAGCATTTAGTCTTCTTGGGTAGGAATCTTATCAGTATGGCACATCTTGACTTGACAATATTTTCCCACTCTTCCTTCCAAAAGCACTCCAAATCTGTCAGATTGCGAGGGCATATCTTGTGCACAGCTCTCTTCAGGTCACCCCACAGATTTTCTATTGGATTTAGGTCTGAGCTTTGGCTGGGCCATTCCAAAACTTTAATTTTCTTCTGGTGAAGCCATTCTTTTGTTGATTTGGATGTATGCTTGGGGTCATTGTCGTGTTGAAAGGTGAAATTTGACTTCATCTTCAGACTTCTAGCAGACGCCTAAAGGTTTTGGGACAAAAGCGACTGGTATTTGGAACAGCTCATAATTGCCTCCCCCTTGACTAAAGCCCCAGTTCCAGCTGAACAAAACCAGCCCCAAAGCATGATACTGCCACCACCATGCTTCACTGTGGGAATGGTGTTCTTTTGGTAATGTGAAGTGTTTTTGGATGAAATGTACCTTTTGGAATTCTGGCCAAAAAGTTCATCCTTGGTATCATCAGACCATAACACATTTTCCCACATGCTTTTGGAAGACATGATGTACTGTTTTTCACATTTTAGCCAGGCCTGGATGTTTTTCTGTGTAAGAAAAGGCTTCTGTCTTGCAAGCCTACCCCATAGCCCAGACATATGGAGAATACAGGAGATTGTTGCCACATGTAGTACACAACCAGTACTTGCCAGAAATTCCTGCATCTCCTTCAGTGTTGTTGTAGGTCTCTTGGCAGCCTCTCTGACCTGTTTTTATCTTGTCTTTTCATCAATTTTGGAGGGACATCCAGTTATTTACAACGTCACTGTTGTCCCATATTTTCTCCACTTTTTGATGACTGTCTTCACTGTGTTCCATAGCATATCCAATGCTGTGGAATTATTTTTTTACCCTTCTCCTGACTGATACCTTTCAACAATGAGATCCCTTTGATGCTTTGTAAGCTCTCTATGAACCATGGCTTTTGGTGTAGCAGGCAACTGAGTACAAGTCAGGAAAATCCTACTAGGACAGCTGAACTTTATTTGGGGTTAATCAGAGTCTCTTTAATTGATGGCAGGTGAGTACCCAAGAAGACTGAATGCTGTAATTAAATCAAAAGGTGCTTCAACAAAGTATTAGTTTAAAGGTGTGTACACTTATGCAACCAGCTTATCATACATTTTTTTTTTATATATTTTTCCCCTAACAGATTTGTTTGATTTTCAATTGAATTGTACAGGTTATAGGTCACATTAAAGGTGGGAAAAGTTTTGAAATGATTTATTGTCGTCTCATTTTTTTATATCACAAAAACCTGACATTTTAACAGGGGTGTGTAAACTTTTTATATCCACTGTACATGCTTACATCTCAACAGCTAACTAGAAGATGGCAGTCAAACTTGCACATGCTCACTATTTATACACTTGTGCAAGACCTTGGATAGCTTCTTAAAGGTATATACACACACACACACACACACACACACACACACACACACACACACACACATGCACACACACACACACTGATTTATAGGCCCTGCATTGGGGCAGGTGTGTGCTTGTTTGTACTGAGCTGAACTGAGCTAATATAAACAGACAACTAGAGGCTTCTGAGCTTCCGAAAAACATAACTTGCTTGTTTTTTTCTTTTTTGCTTATTTATATTATTTACTGCACTTTTTATTGACTGCTTTTTATTTTTGTAATGTATTTATTTACTGTGTGCTAAACTATACTGTTGTACTGCAATTGTCTGCTTTATTGTGTCTGTTAAATGGAATTTTATTGCTGTTTTGTTAATTTCACTGCTTGATAAGTACTTGCTGATAATTTTCACTGTTTTTAAGGTGTCTATTCTGCTTACTTGCTGATAATTTTCACTGTTTTTAAGCTGTCTATTCTGCTTGTTCTGGTTTTCCCACCAAGCACAGTATAAATAATTGATGTGTTAACTTTTTAAAACATATTTTAGATACTCCTTGATGATTTTCTGCTGTTTCAAACTTGTTTAGTGTCTCACTGCTATTTTATTGCTGTTTTAAACATTCTCTAGAGTTTCCCGCTGAAACTAGGGTAGTTAGTAGCTGTCGCTTAGTCCAGATACAGGCTTGCTGCTTCTGGAACTGTTTGTAGTGATTTGTTTGTTCTGAGCACATTTTCCAGGCCATCTTGGATTGAAAAGGGCCTATCTCCACTTTTGTGAGAGAACTGTGCTGATTGCGCCTTGTCTGGTAATGGGAGGCCAGTCTATGGCTTGGAATAAGCATCCTCATTGATCTTTTTGAATCTTTTAAAAGTATTTTTTCAAGTTTTTAGCTTCTGGTATTAAAGTTCTGCATTGAGCAGTTTTCCGCTTGTTTGTGCATCGCGCAACACTGTGCACTGCTGCACAGTTGTGCACCAAAACCGGACAGTTAAATTCAACAACATTTCCCTAAACCGAGGCAGAAATATCCATCCACTGAGCTCCTCCATGATTGTTTCTGAATAGCCACCTTTAGTGACAACAGTCTTCAACCTAGCATTATGTGCAGTTGAATTACCTTTGTTTCTTCTGCCAACCTTGTTGATTTGGGTCTCTTGAGGCAGTGTAGCAATTGCCTCATGTACACAGACAACCCTCTACTAATAACACACTCTAGTACAGAGTATGAGAGATGTATTTACACCAAGAATTTAGAATCCATGCTCTTTCTCACTCAAGACAGTAAGACAAAGGTTGTCAACTCATTCACCACTACATATGTTCATATATTACCTCTACTCATACAGATAGCACTGCTCATATGCATCAGACACATAAATCCGCATAAGTGGAAGTTCTTCTGAAAAACTTACAGAAACACCAGAGACATCCAAAACACAAGACTGCTACAACCAACGCAGTCCCCACAGCACCCATGACACATAGCAACACCAGTGTCTCACCCACCAAGCCTGTAAGGTGTAATACTCAAAACTAAATTTTCTTGTCATTGGAGACTTGATAGTGAGACGCACAGATGTCCCACTCACCAGGTTGAACAAGGAGAAAGTCATGGTCAGTTGCCTTTCCAGTGCCAGGATTCATCAGATCATGCATGCACTAGGATCTCTCAGCAACAATTGCCATTATGACTCTGTCATATTTCATGCTGGTGTGAATGACCTGAGACATACCTCACTGGACTATATGAAGAGATACATGGTTGACCTCTCTGAGTATGTATCTCAGCAGGTATGTCAGTAGCCTTGAGCAGCATACTACCCACACCTAGAATGATGCCACAATATAAACAAAAAATAATTGATCTCAATAACTGGCTCAGTTTTTGGTGTCATTCAAAGGGGATCCAGTTCCTGTCAGCCTGGAAAACCATGGTCGACAAACCTCACTGCTTTGCCAGAGATGGTTTGCGCCTGGCACCTCTAGGCTTTCCACTGCTGGAAAATGCTCTTTTCTCCCCCATAGTGCCTTTTTTATGCAAGGCCTCAAAGACAGCATTACCAATGTGAAATTAACCAGTCAGAACAAAATAAGGTCACACTGCTAAATGCTAGGAGCTTAAACCAAAAACTGCACTCCCTGGAAGCACTTCTATCACTCAAAGATGTAGATGTCTGTGCAGTCACAGAAACCTGGTTCAAGGCCTCAGAGAGTACCTCAGCCTTGCAAGGCTACAATACCGTCCACACCTTTAGACCACAAATGAATTTGTGAAAAATAAAGGAGGTGGTGTTTCAATCTATATTAAAGATAAATTCACCTCCCATCTAGTTAAACTGGAAAACTCCATGGAGTTAATCCAGGTTCAGGTTATGGTAGGCAAGACCCCTATTCAAGTCATAGCCAGTTATAGATCCCCCTCCATGGGTCACAATGCCCATGAAGCCTACTTGACCAAACTAGAGATAATCCAAATTTTACCGAACACACTGGTTATGTGGGATTTCAATTATCCCACCATCAACTGGGAAACCTATGCCGGCCCTAACTCGCCAGCATGAAAGCTCCTTGAATTTGTTATTCAAATGCCCTGGAACAAATTGTCTGTACTCTGACAAGGGGAACAAACATTCTGGATCTGGTCCTCACCAACATGTCAAACAGGCACATTACTGCAAATGTCAGACCCTCATTAGCTAAAACTCACCACAAATCAGTCACCTTTAAGCTGGCACTAACACCACAACTCCCAAAGGGTGAAATCAGACTAAAAAACTTCACCAAGGCAAACTGTACCCTCCTAGGTGAAGGTATAAGTGCATTCCAAGCCTCACCCCTAACTGGACACCGAATCTTACACTAAAGCTCTGTACATTCACTTGCATAAGTTTCTAACTCAGCCCTTCCAGAAAGAATCAAAGCCAGAGCCTCAAGTAAAAACAAGCTGCCATCAACAAACTTTACAATAATTGCAAAAAGTTGCTGTACAAGAAAACAAAGACAAGGCCCCAAAAAAGCACCCTCCTCAGCCTCATTAGGAAAATAAGACAACTTGTCAAATTCTCCAAAGGCTCCTTTGAGAGAAACTTACCAAGTACAGCCAAGGATAACCATTAGGCCTTTTACAGCTACGTACGTAACCTAAAGGGTAGGACCTAAGCATGTGCAGAACTACTGGCCAACAGTATCACACACAGTGACCCCATATAGATAGCAAACCTGCTAGTGGATAAGTTTGGTGAAATTTAACTCCTTTATCCCCTTCTAACTTACAACAAACCTTCCCCAAACTTCACTCCCCCCACCCTAGATATCCAAACAGCAGGTCCTCAAAGCCTTCTCCAAGGCAAAAAACATAGACTCTATGAGACCACATGACATCCCAGGCTGTCTTCTAAACAGGCTAAAACATGAACTAGCATCACCACTAAGTACCCTTTTCAAGCATAGCCTAACCACAGGTTTTGTTACTGCGGACTGGAGAACAGCAACAGTTATACCCCCCACAAAGATGGCCTAGCAATAGACCCAGGGAATTACAGACCCATAAGTCTGACCAGCCTCATCTGTAAGGCCATGGAATGTATCATTATGGACCTTATAAATAAAGACATAGGTGACCTCCAAACCCTGAATCCTACCCAATTCGTCTTCATGAAGGGCAGATCCTGCCTGTTAAATCTGGTGGATTTCTTTGAAAATGTGACCAAGGCCATTGATGAGGGCAATTCTGTGCAAACATACCTCAACCTGGCAAAGGCTTTCAACACAATCCCACATTCAGGCATTACTGATAAACTTAGCAAACTGAATGTAAACCCATTCATTGAAAGATGGGCTGCCAAAGGGCTTACAACTCGGACACACACTATCAAAGTAGATGACTCCACATCAAACAGCAGACCTGTTACCAGTGGGGTGCCACAGGGGTCAGTGCTGGGCCCCATAATCTTTGGTATATACTTCTCAGAAGTTCAGGTCAAAACTAAGGGGTTATGGCTGACCAAGTTTGCAAACGACTGAAAAAGTACAGTTTTGTACCTACCATAAATGTAGATGTCCGATAGGTATGCATCTGCAGTCATAACATATGGGTTGTCCTGCCTCAGGCAGCCCTTCGGTTGGCCAGATTCCAAAGTCTGGGTCCAGCCTCGGCTGATGTCGCACTTTCCCCGACGTCAGAGCTGCTGGGGTATAAAGGCATCAGCCGACGCCATTTTCCTCAGTGTTTCTTGCCCCAGATGCCAGGTGCCCTCTAGGAAGGCTAAATTTGGATAAAAGTTGAAAATTCCAAACAGAATAAAACAATATATATATATATATATATATATATATATATATATATATATATATATATATACAGATATACATACAAACAAATACACCATAATAGATTCCCCCAGCTAGCTGAAAGAGGGGTAAGCACCCTAGGAATACCACAGAGGGGAAGGAGGGTGGGTAATCCTGACTGCAGATGCATACCTATCGGACATCTACATTTATGGTAGGTACAAAACTGTACTATGTCCTTCAAGGATGCATCTGCAGTCATAACATATGGGTAGAATACCATAGCCAAACTGGGGGAGGAGGTACTAAGATAAGGATGGTGTAGTTAAGATCCCCTGTAAAACTGCAGTTGCAAAACCTGCTCGGGATCTGGAGTATAAAGGTAGATTGTAATGCTTGGCAAATGTATGCACGGAGCTCCAAGTAGCAGCTTCTAAAATGTCCTTGGTAGCCACCCCTCGTAGGAAAGCTGTAGTGGTGGCTGTGGCTCTTGTGGAGTGAGGCCTGATATTTTCAGGAGCTGTCTTTCCATGAAAAGAGTAGCAGAAACGAATGCAATTTCCTATCCATTTAAAAATTGTCTGTTTGGAAATTGCTTTTCCTTGCACTCCAGTTGCATATGCTACCAGAAGTTGGTCAGTTTTTCTGCTGGTTTTAGTTCTGTCCAGATAGTAGCATAGTTGTCTGTGTACATCCAAGGTGTGCAGTAGTTTTTCCCCCCTGTTCTTTGGGTTAGGGAAGAACGTAGGCAAATGAATAGCTTGGTTCAAGGATACCCTGGCATGAAAGTAGGATTGGTTCTCAGAGACACTCTATCCTGGTGAAAAATAAGGAAAGGCTGCACTGCCATTAGTGCCTGTAACTTGGATACTCTTCTTGCTGAAGTGATTGCTAGAAGGAAAGCAGTTTTCCAAGATAAGAAATGTAAGTCTGCTGATGCTGCTGGTTCAAAATGGGGTAGTGTTAATTTTTCCAGCACAAAATTGAGATCCCATGCAGGCAGAGGGGGTTTCCTTGGAGGTTTTACATTTTTGATCCCTCTTAAAAATTGTCTGAGGAGAGGGTGAGAGAAGATAGGAGGATCCATGTTGTATTCTGCTGAAATTGCTGAAGCATGAATCTTAATGGAGGAATAGGACAGGCCATTGTGGAACAGTTCTGCTAAGTATTCTAGGATGTGTGCTAGGTTTGCCAGTGTGACATTTGTACCCTTTGAAGTGCTCCAAATGAGGAATCTCTTCCATTTAGCTGAGTATGTCTTTCTTGTGGAGGATCTGTGAGCCTCCAGGATTATGTCCTTGACCCTCTGAGATAAGACAGTTTGGTTTTGTTTTAGGCAATTTTCCAGGCAGTCAGCTGCAGTGTTTTCAAGTTTGGATGCAGGGTCTTGAAGTTGTTCTGCATTAGAAGTAGAGGCCATAGAGGTAGAGGCCATGAGTTCGTCCGAGACATGCTTCTCAGTAGCAGATACCAGTGCTGCCTTGGCCAGTCTGGAGCTATCAGTATCACCTTTGGCTGTTCCTCTCTGATCTTCAGTAGTACTCTGTACATCAATGGGAGTGGTGGAAAAGCATACACTGTTAGGGCCTTCCAGTTGAAAGAGAGGGAGTCCACCTTCCAGGCTTGTGGGTGGTATACTCTTGAGCAGAATTTCCTCAGTTGGTTGTTGAGTGGGGAGACGAACAGGTCTATCTCTGGCATTCCCCATTTGTTTGTTATGATTTTGAAGATGTCTGGATGCAGCATCCATTCATGAGCATCCGTGGTAGTTCTGCTTAAGCTGTCTGCTAGTGAATTCTCTTTTCCTGGTATGAATTTGGCCTGCAGTTGGATGTTGAGATTCAGGGCTAGGTTCCACAGATCCATTGCCATCTGGCATAGAGGGTAGGCATGCGTGCCTCCCTGTTTGTTTATGTACCACATGACTGTGGTATTGTCTGTCCTTATCAGCAGATGTCCTTGCTGGAGGAATGATTTGAATGCCTCGATTGCATGCTTCACTGCCAGCATCCCCTTTAGGTTTATGTGCAAATTCAGCTGGTCTTGAGACCATAGGCCTTGGATGCACTTGTCTTCCATGTGTGCTCCCCATCCTAGGTTTGAGGTGTCTGTGGTGATGGTCTGCCTTGGTTGTGGTTTGTTGAAAGGCAACCCTCTGTTGGACTGGCAGGCCTGAGCCCACCACAGGAATTCCTTTTTCAGGCATGGAATGATTGGAATCATGGTTTCTAGACTGTGCCTGTGTTGAGACCATACATTCCTTAGGTACCATTGTAATTTCCTCATATGCAGCCTGGCATCTGGGATCAAGATTATGCAAGATGCCATGTAACCCAGGGCCTGCAGGACTTTCCTTGCAGTGAGCTGAGTTTGTCTTGTCAAAGCCATGAAGTAGACTGGGAGTTGCTTTTGTTTTTCTTCTGTGAGAAAAGCCATCTGAGTTATTGTGTCCAGATCCGCACCCAAAAAAGTTATCCTTTGGGATGGCACTAGTCTTGACTTCTGGATGTTGACTGTGTATCCCAAGGACTGTAACAGGTGTATGACATAGGTCAAATCCTTTATTAGTCTTGTCCTGTTCTCCGCTTGTATTAGGCAGTCGTCCAGGTATGGGTAGATTTGAATTCCCTGAAGCCTGCAATGTGCAATTACTGATGCCAGGCATTTCGTGAATACTCTGGGCGGAGTAGATAAGCCAAAGGGCAATGCTGAGAATTGATAATGCTCTGATCCTGCAAGAAATCTGAGGTGTCTTCTGCAATCTGGTCATATAGGGACGTGCAGGTATGCCTCATTGAGATCTTGAGTCACCAGCCAAGACTCCTTGCCCAGCATGGGAAGAAGTTGCTGTAGGGTCAGCATTTTGAATTTTGGCACAATGAGATATGTGTTTAGTGTGGACAAGTCGAGAAAAGGCCTCCATTGGGTTTCTTTTCTTGGTACAAGGAATAGTCTGGAGTAAAACCCTTGGCCTTGTTCCATAGATGGTACCCTTTCTATTGCTTTCATCTAAAGTAAATTGTTGATTTGTCTTAAAGCCTCTGGCTTCTGGTTTGGTGGAAGGTTTGGCATTCCACTCCTTCTTGGTAAAGTGTGGAAATGAAACCTGTATCCTTTGTCTATTGTTTGCAATGTCCATTTGTCTTTTGTAATGCAATGCCAGTTTTTTGAGAATAAAGCCAATTTTCCGCCCAAGGGTGCTTCCAGTTGTTCCCTTGTAGGCGGAATCAGAGTCAAGTCATTGTGTTTGTCCTGTGGAAGTGGTTGTAGTTGCAGCTGTGGCAGTACTCCTCTGGTTGGCAGGTTGCCACTGACGACCCCTGTAGGCACCCTTTGATTGACCTCTGCCTCTTGGGCGTCTATTCCTGCCCCTCTGTGCTTTGGAGGTGTCTGGAAAGGACCAATTCTTTGAAGGCCAGTTTCTGCTGAACTTCGGAGGTTGGACCTGCAGAAAATCCTTAACTGTTTGCACAGATTTTGCTTTTTCTTCCACTTTCTTTAGAATCTCCTGTGCAGGGGAGCCAAATAAACTTTGTTTCTCCATTGGAGCATCTAGGAGTTTAGCCTTGACATGGTCCGGCAAGGATTGCTGTTTTAGACAGGCATGTCTTCGAATTACTGCCCCAGTCATAGCTGATCTAAATGAAGCTTCCAGTGCATCATAGCCACATTTTAAGAAATGATTACTGACCTGCTGAGAGTTGTGTACCAAATCCTGAAGGGCCTTATGGTCTAAAGGTTCAGGAGAAGAAAGCTTTTTATTCAGCTGATCTAACAAATATTCCTGGTACTGTATCATATGGAATTGACAGTTTAAAGCCCTGGCAGAAAGAGTAGCAGATGTATAAACCTTTTTTCCCCCATCTCTAATGCTCTTGACTCCCTTTCAGAGGGTAGTGGGTTTTTGGCAGTGGCAGCTGCAACACCTTCGGGCCCTGAGAAATAGTTTCTGGGTCTGCAGCATGGGCTTTATACAAGTGGAAGTGGGAACTGAACCCTGTAGTATCTGTCAGGTTTGGCAGGGGCCGGGGGAAGTGAATTAGGGGCAGAGCTGACATCATTATATGCATCATCAACTACAGTTAGCACAGGTGGTATGGCTAAAGGCCTATGCTGTGGCAAGTGTAAGAAAGTCCTTAGTCTTTTTCTAGAATCAGAGAAATCCTGACCCTGCCATTGAAAGTGTTCCCTCATAGAGTGTAAAGTTTCCCCAAAGGAAAATTCCTCTGGAGGGGAAGCAGAAGGGATAGAGTCTTATGCATTGGAATCCTCATAAGGTGAGTATGGCCCTTCCTGATGGTCTGACAAATCAGATCCATCCGAGGAGTAATCTGAGGAGAGAGGTTCAGGGGGTTCAGTCCTAGGCCTTTTGTCAGGAGGAGGTTGGGAGGCCCTGTCTGGGTGAGGTTGGGAACCCCTAATCAGAGATATAAGGTCCTCAGCAAGACTGAGAATCTGGGAACTTGAGGAAGGTCTCTGAGAAGTTGATTTTGCAGGTAAAGCTTTTGTAATTTTAGCTGCTTTAGCCCTGGAGAAAGCCTTAAAAGACATAGAAGCAGGGGGCCTAGCTGCCCCACGTGCAGGAGTGGAAATGTCCAAAGGAATGGTGTCGGACAACACTTGTGCGCTTGCTTCTTCGGTAGGGATTTCTGTAGCCGACTCAGCCGGAGCCTCTCTGGCCTCGGTTGTCGGAGGTATGATTTCGGCAGAAGGTAGAACCGAGGCCTCGGTTTCAGCCGAAACCAAGACACTCGCGGTAGGCCTAACCGTGGTTTCAGCCGAAACCGCGGGCCGCAAGTGTCGGTCCTTTTCCTTGCGTTTTTTGGCTAAATGTGTAGTCGGAGTCTCCGATGGCATTTTATATGCAAAAGCGGATCCAAAAAACTCTTCTGCAAACTCCGACCGACGTCTAAGAGTCTGTCGGTTGAAGGAGGCACAGGCTAAACAAGCTGATACGTCGTGGTCTGGGCCTAAGCAAGGAAGGCAGTAGGAATGGAAATCCTTATGAGGTATTTGTTTCCCACAAGTTAAACAATTATTTACTTTGTCTGACATCGACTGAGGCAAGAAATAGTCCCCAATGGGGTACTTAACTTTTTAGAAGTCTTCGGTAGCTGAATCTCTGGATCTGACCGACCGGCACTTGCGAACAGCTTCTGCTTCGGGCACTGCACAGCAAGAAAGACTGGGGAAAATGGCGTAGGCTGATGCCTTTATACCCCAGCAGCTCTGACGTCGGGGAAAGTGCGACATCAGCCGAGGCCGGACCCAGACTTTGGAATCCGGCTGACCGAAGGGCTGCCTGAGGCAGGACAACCCATATGTTATGACTGCAGATGCATCCTTGAAGGACATCTAGGTGCAATCACTGAATCCACAAATGATGTCAGTATACTCCATTAGGGTCTCACGAAGACCAGCAACTGGTGTATTAGTCACAGTCGCAAAATGAATGCAAAGAAATCATTCCCTTTGGCACAAACAATGTCCCCTTACACTAGGAAATCAACAAGAATACCCTAAGTACCCATGAAGTGGTAAGGGACCTGGGATCACAAGTTGACTATGACCTTAACTTCGGCCACCATGTGTCTGCTATGATAAGGAAAGCTTTCAATGTAGCACACTTGATTAGTAAAGGCATTGCCTCAAGAGCAAAAGAAGTTATAACCTCCCTATACTCATCACTTAGCCGACTCATAATTGATTATAATGCCTCAATTGGCATGTACCGTACTAAGCACCTGCAGCGATTAGACAGACCTCAGAGTTTTGTAACAAAGAAGATCAAGGGGATTCAGCATGTGCCTTACACAGACCAACTAATGTCCATGTCACTATACTCCATATCGTATAGATTTCTTAGAGGAGACTAATGCCTGGCCTGCACAGCAATCCAAGACCCAAACTTAATGAACTTGCTGCATATCTATAAATCAAACAGGACTATGGCTACCCATTCCAGGGACCTAAGTATAGCATGTGACTTAAATAGGACATGCTGGAGGGACAGAGTTATCTCCCAGTGACTGCCATGTCTTTGGAACGGGCTACTAATTCATGTAAAACAGAGCACCTCTATGACATTGTTCAAGAGGAACCTGGATGAGTGGATGGGACAGCAGAAATTCTTACCAGAGATAGAGCCCACAGCCCTCCTAGACATGGGCAGTCATCACTAAATAAAGACTTGGGTACTGACTAGCATTTCTATGGTATTACATTGGGATGAAACGGCTGGGCTTAAAATGACCTGTGGGTCGATATCCTAGTAATCTCCTATAGCTTTGTTCCTATTACACCTGACAATGTGTGTAATGTCATCAATTTGGATTGCAAAGAAAATGAGTATCGCCGGTGCATAGCTACAGTGCAATCAACACTGGGTGCTCATAGTAATTCTCATAGTCCCAGTGATAAAATATACTTTGGCTTCTTGATAAATAATTTTAAACCAAGCTTTTTAAGCCTAAATCTTTAATTTAAGAGAATCTTTATTTTAAGCAGTGTTTATTTTGAGCAGTGCATTAAGACTAAAGAAATTCCTAAAGGTTTCTGCCTGTATAATTTTCCTGCTTGCTTGACTAAGAAAGATACTTTCTATAATAATTTTCCCAGAATTTTTTGACATCATTGGAATGGATCTTTATTGTATCATAATGATACTAAGGATGAAACCCTTGAGATGGAACTCACTAATTTACATAAAATTAGTTTAGAACATTTGATTTTTGATGCTACAAAGTGTTCTATTTTTGTATTAAACTTAGGAAACGTATGAGTTGGGTATTAGTGAAAAGAAGAACAACTTAAAAGAGATAGCAATGCTTATTCTAATATCACTGCTTACCTACCTCCTAGTGTGAGAGGAGTGAATGTGGTGCACACCAATGGAAAACCTGAACAGAAGTAAAGGTGTGTTAGAATGAGAAGACTCAGCCCCTGTAAGACTGGTGGGGCCATCCAAACAGACAGAGTTGCATACAAATAGGACTTAGAGTGACAACTTATAAAAAGAGGTGAGTCCACATCAACACAGGTGACATTACATCCAGAGATGGTCAATGTGTTCAACCGGGGGCAAAAAGTATTGAAAAGGTGGTTCATCAGTAGAGGAAAACAAAGGGGTCAAAGGAGGCCAAAGGGGTCAAAGGAGGCATCAACCCATTACAACTAACTGTGCCAATTTGTTTTATCAAGAGGGATTTCTTTTGTTTCCACCTACCATGTGAACTTGGTAAGCGCTTTAAAAGACATTAGATTGTTTTTCAGTACACTAAATAATGAGTACGAATTGTATGAAGTCTGCATTTTAGCAACAAGACTAATTTTATTTTTAATAGCAGTACATATAGCTCCAGTTGGATTCCCACAATCAACACATTTACTGAAGTCTATGAACAAGATGCTCTTTTTCTGCTCTATAACAAATCAGAATAGGATTTTGTTTAATTTAAGTCAAAAACAGTGAACTGCTCTAAATGAGGTACGTAGCATGAATAACATCAGGTTTATGAAACCTGATAGTGAGTAAAGCACATTATACAACAACCACTGAATTATTGCTCACTGACAATTATTTTTATCGAATAGTCCCATATTTCATTAATCTATGTTACAAGAAAATTAATGAATTAATGACTGTCTTTTATAGTTGTTAAACCAAGGTTTTATTTGGCATTGTATGTTTTTTTTTTTTTTTTTGCTGTTTCTACATCTAGTAGAAAATTTGTAAAAAGACTACCTTTTTTCCTAGAGTGGAAACTCCTAACATAGATATTGATGCAACTTGTGATGTTCATCGTGTTATACTGCTGCAGTCATCACACTAGGGTTATCCTGCCATCAGGCGGTCCCGCAGTCGGCCGAATCCCAAAGTCTTGGTCTGGCGTCGGTTGTCGTCGCTTCTTCCCTGACGTCAGTGCGACAGGGGGATAAAAGAGGCAGCCAATGCCATTTTCTCCAGTCTTTCTTACTGCGCGGTGCCCGAAGCAGAAGCGGTTCGCAAGTGCCGGTCAGCTAGCTCCTGAGATTTTCGAATCGAGTTTCTGCCTGAAGTCTTCTCTAAAGCTAAGTACCCCATTGGGGAATCTTTTCTTGCCTCAGACCGATGTCAGACAAAGTTAATAATTGCATTTCTTGTGAGAAGCAAATACCTCATAAGGATTTTCATTCTTATTGTATTTCTTGCCTAGGCCCAGACCACGACGTCTCTGGTTGTCGGTTTTGTGCTTGGTTCAACAAACATACAATCAAGCGTCGGGCAGATTTCGCCTGACATTATTTTGGTAGAAAATTTAACTATAGCATGTCGTCAGAGCAACTGACTTCAGCAATGATTAAAAAACGCAAGGATAAGGACAGGCAACCAAGGCCAAGACCAGATACCGAGGCCTCAGCAAGGCCTGCCGCTGGTTCTCCGGTTTTCAGCGAGGCGCCTACACAACCCCTGACTACCGTTAGAAATTCTGACGGCCTCCCAGACCAAATCAGCTGGGCCTTAGGAGCCGGTTCCATCTCAACCCTCAGACGCCAACCCTGACGGTGATCCGGAGATTTTGGACAGGCCTTCGGTTTCTGAAGGTGTCTTCAAACCGACAACTATCTCTATTAAGTCTTATGCTAAACTTAAAGCCCCCTTAAAAGTTAGGAAACCGGGTCCACAGACTCCCCCACAGGCCCCTATGCCTAAAAAACAGATGCTTAAGATGGCTGAGGATTTAATTACCCTTATCAGGGGTTCACAACCCCCTCCTGACAAAAGGCCTAGACTGGAGGAAGATTATCCTTCCTCTGACCAAGCATCCATGTCCTCAGCTAACCTCTGAGGACCAGGATTATTCCTTCCCTCCTTATGAAGACTCAGATGCTGAAGAGTCCATTCCCTCTGTCTCCCCCCCTGAAGACTACTCTTTTGGGGAAACTTTACACACCATGAGGGAACACTTCCACTGGGAAGGCCAAGATTACTCTGACTTTAAGAAAAGACTCCGTGAGTTTCTTCTTCTCCCACAGCATAGACCCCTTGCAATTCCTCCAGTTTTAGACATTTTGGATGATGTTTACACCGAATCTAGTCTGAACCCAGACTCCTTACCTCCTGCACCAGCTAAACCAGACAGATACTTCCGAGTTCCTGATTCTCATAAGTTTCTATATAAAAGCCCTGTTGCAGACCCCAAAACCATTTCCCAGGGTCCCAAAGGGGTTAAGGCCTTTACTGCTAAGAATCCACTACCCTCTGAAAGAGATTCCAGAGCATTAGAAAGATGGGGGGAGAAATTGTATACGTCTGCCACTTTGGCCATGAGGGCCTTAAACTGCCAATTCCACATGCTAAAATACCAGCAGTACTTGATTACACAGTTAAAGCAGAAAATGATCCGTCAGGCAGATCAGCCTGATCTCAAAGAGATGCAGGATTTGCTGCATGCAGCAGAACAGGTGGGAAAACATACCTTACAGTGTGGTTTTGATTCATTGGAAGCCTCATGTAGAGCAGCTGTCTCAGGATCTGTAATACATAGACATGCTTGGCTAAAAGAGCAAGCCTTACCAGAACATGTCAAAGCAAAGTTATTGGATGCTCCATTGCAGAAAGATGTGTTATTTGGTGTCAAAGCAGAGGAAGTTTTAAAGAAAATGGAAGAAAAGGCAAAATCTATGCAGACAGTTAAAGATTTTTTACAGGTACAACCTCCTCGTTTCAGCAGAAACTGGCCATCATAAAACTGGTCCTTTCCTGCATCAGACAGACCCCAAAGAGGTAGGTACAGACGCCCAAGGGGCAGAGGCCAGCCACAAGGTTCTTTCAGGCGTAGACAATGGCATACAACAACTCAAAGAGGTGGAGACAAAAGATCTCAACCCTTCAGGAAACAAACACAATGACTTCCCTCTTCGCCTGCCAAGCAAAATTGCCCTGGCAGCACCTTTGGGAGGAAAACTGGCTCTATTTCCACAAAATTGTCTCATCATAACAAAGAACAAATAGGTTCTGGATATTATTACCCAAGGCTACAGATTTCATTTTCACACTTTACCACGGATGAGAGGAATGACAAATCTGCCTCCAAACCAATGCGCAGAGGCACAAATGCAAATTTCAGCTCTCATGGATATGAAAACAATTTAAAAGGTACCTACAAAGGAGCAAGGTCAAGGTTTTTACTTAAGACTATTTCTAGTACCAAGAAAGGACAAAGCCTGGAGACCCATTTTAGACCTCTCAATATTAAAAACACATACCTGGAGGTACCCAAATTCAAAATGCTCACACTACAGCAGCTTCTTCCCATGCTGGGCAAGGAGTCTTGGCTGGTAACATTGGACCTCAAAGAGGCATACCTGCATGTCCCTATCAGACAAGATTGCAGAAGATACTTCAGATTTTTGGCAGGTACAATGCATTATCAATTCTCTGCATTGCCCTTTGGCTTATCTACTGCGCCCAGAGTATTTATGAAATGCCTGGCATCAGTAATTGCATACTGCAGACAACGAGGAATACAAATTTATCCATATCTGGACAACTGTCTAATCCAAGCGGACAGCAAGGCCATTCTATTACAGCATCTGTCATTTGTAACAAAGCTGCTAAGTTGCCTAGGGTACACAGTAAACAAAAAGAAGTCAAAGCTAATACCCTCACAAGACATAATATTCCTGGGTGCCAGCTTAAATACAACGGCCCAGATGGCTTATCTCACGCGAGACAAACAAAAACAACTGACTCAATACTTTAAAAAGATGGCAACTTTTACCCAGCTCACTGCAAGGAAAATCCTGCAGGCATTGGGGTTCATGGCATCCTGCATTCAACTAATCCCGCATGCAAAGCTGCATATGAGGAAATTACAATGGTACCTGAAAAGTGTATGGACTCAACACAGGCACAGCCTCGAAACAAGTATACCTCTCATTCCCTGCCTTCAAAAAGAGTTCCTTTGGTCGGCTCAAGCATGTCAAATAAACAAGGGTCTTCCTTTTGTCTTAACTCCAGCAAACCAAACTATGACAACAGATTCTTCAGACTATGCCTGGGGAGCACACATGGCAGGGCAGTGCATACAGGGCAAATGGTCTGCAAAACAAATGCATCTACACATCAACCAAAAGGAGATGCTAGGTGTGCAAAATGCACTGACAGCCTTCAAGAACCTCTTGCATCCAGGACAACTACTAATAAGGACAGACAACACCACAGTTATGTGGTACATACACAAACAGGGAGGAACACACTCCTACCCTTTATGCAGATAGGCAATGACCTTGTGGAACACAGCATTGTCTTACCAAGTACAACTGCAAGCACAATTCCTAACAGGAAAGGAAAACATATTGGCAGACGAATTAAGCAGAAATTTGGCAGATCCTCACAAGTGGGGACTACACCCACAAGTATTTTCAATGATAACTCAAAGGTGGGGCTGCCCAGACATAGATCTATTTGCCTCCCCCAACAATTGCCAACTACAGAAATTTTGCACAAGGACTTATCATTCCCTAGCCTGTAAAGTGGATGCCCTATCATTCAATTGGACAGCATTGACAGTCTATGCCTTCCTCTCTTGACCAAGGTATTACTGAAAGTCAGATCAGAGAGACCACAAATGATCCTCATTGCTCCGGACTGGCCATGTCAGCACTGGTACCCATTACTAAGGACCTTGACTCACAGCCCTCCATGGATCTTACCTCAATTCCCACTTCTGTTGACTCAGCAAAACTGTCAAATCCTTCACAGTCAGCTCAGGACATTAAATTTAGCTGCATGGAGAATACCTTGAATTATCAATCAACACTTCTCTTAAAGGACGTCCTGAATGTCATTTTGGAGGCCAGGAGGCCCAGCACCAGAAAAACTTACTCAGACAAATGGTAAAGATTTTGTGCATGGAACCAGGTTAAAGGCCAAAATCCTTGGATAGCAAACATTCCTCAAATACTGCAATACTTAACTGAGATGCTACACAAAGGCCTTTCTTTCTCATCCATTAAGATCCATGCTTCAGCCATTTCAACTCAATATAATACGGATCCTCCCATATTCTCACACCCTTTACTAAGGCAGTTTCTCAGAGGGGCTAAGAATATAAGACTCCCCAGAAAACTCCCAATGCCAGCTTGGGACCTCAACTTCGTTTTAGAAAAATTAACACTGCCTCCATTCGAAACAGCCTTCTCAGCAGAACTACAATACTTGTCATGGAAAACAGCTCTGTTGCTGGCTATCACCTCAGCACGCAGGGTCTCAGAACTACAGGCACTTATGGCAGTGGAACCTTTCATCATTTTCCATCAGGACAGAGTCTCCTTACGAACTAACCCTACCTTTATGCCAAAGGTAGTATCCAGTGTGGCTTTAAATCAGACCATTCATTTACCCACCTTTTATCCAAACCCTCAGAATAAAGGAGAAAGACTCCTTCACTCTTTGGACATTCACAGACAGCTACGTTACTATTTGGATAAGACAAAGACCTTCAGAAAAACTGACCAACTCTTTGTATCCTATGCTGCAGGTTCACAAGGAAAGGCTATTTCAAAATAGACCATCTCCAAATGGATAGCACATTGTATCCGCTTTTGCTACTCGCACCATGAGAAAGCAGTGCCTGTTAATATTAGGCCCCATTCTACCAGGGCTACAGCAAGCTCAGCAGCCTTTCTCAGGGGGGTTCCAACCAAGGACATTCTGGAGGCAGCTACTTGGAGTTCAGTGCACACCTTTACCAAGCACTACCACCTTCCATTATATCAAAAACCAGAGCTGGTTTTGCCACTGCAGTTCTGCAGGGCATCCTAGCTTCACCTAACCCAGTTTAGTACCAGCCACCCATCCATAGCTTTGGGATTCAACCCAAGTGTGATGACTGCAGCAGTATAACATGATGAACATAGTACAGTTTTGTACCTACCATAAATGTAGATGTAAGAGTGTATATACTGCTGCAGTCCAGGTTACCCTCACACCACCCCCTCTACATACCAGGGTGTTAGTTATAACTCCATGAACATCAATCTATTGGATGCATGTCTATATGGTGTATTTGCTAACAGCTAGTACTATTGTTATCTACTAAGGTATGTTTGCATAGTTATTTGTATTGCCTTCCTAGTTGGGGGCACCTGACATCTGGGGCAAGAAAAACTGAAGAAAATGGCGTTGGCTGCCTCTTTTATCCCCCTGTCGCACTGACATCAGGGAAGAAGCGACGACAACCGACGCCGGACCAAGACTTTGGGATTCGGCCGACTGCGGGACTGCCTGACGGCAGGATAACCCTAGTGTGATGACTGCAGCAGTATATACACTCGAACATCTACATTTATGGTAGGTACAACACTATACTTTTTATTAGCTTTATTATTAGCCAATAATTATTTTTCTTTTTAATACATTGTTTTACCATCAGAGGTATAGCTTTAGGGATAACTTCAGCCACAGTTTTTGCTAACCTGGTATTAGCCTAGGGGGAATCCCAAGTCCTGTATGTTGACACCTTCTGTAAATATGTAAAATTATACAAAAGCTACATTGATGTTATATATTTTTTTATCTGGCCCTCTGACCACATCACATTTTTAACATTTCTTAATGAATTGAATAGTAGCATTGAATTTTTATATTTTACATTAAGCATTAGAGGTAACGATCTATATTTCTTGGATGTTTCATTATTTATGCACAGTTAAATAAGAGTTTTGTAAGATTTTATACCACAAAGATAGTTTGATTAACAAATACTTACATTTCAATAGCTCACATCGATGTTTTATCAAATTCAGTGTTGTAAAAGGTCAAATTATCAGAGCTTCTAGAAATATTAGTCATGAAGAGGTGCTCCATAAAGAATCATCTTTCTGGATTGTTCTTTTTAAAACAGGGGATACACAGAAAATAAATTACTGGATTTAGCAGATGAAGTCAAATGCAATAGGCATGACTGATTTCTTCATCTTCGTAGTGCTGTTTGTAAAAACAAACAAAGTAATTCTAGTAAATATTTTGTTAAAGCATTGCCTACATTGTTTTCAGCAAATACTGATGGCATTAACAAGATTTTAACTAATAACTGGAAAATTGTTACAGGTAACACTGACTTAGTTAAGGCAGGAGGTAACAAGGCAGATTTATATACAACAGGCCTTTCAATTTGAAATCATTATTACAAAGATCATAATTTTCTAAAAAACATAAAATAAACCTGGGCCTTTTCCATTTGGGTTTTCCTGGCAATGTAGATGATTCAGTGGTGCTATTTAACTATAGCAATAAAATATTTCTGTCTATTACAGATGTAATTTTGATTCTGTTGGAGTGGTTTATATTGTAAGATATTCACATTGTGAGAGTTTCAATGTGGGTAAAACCACTGAGAAACTGTCTAGCTATAAAAATAAGGACTTTAACAATACCTTATTCAAACACACTCCACAATGTAGCCACTGTGTGTATTATCAAATATATCTATATATATATATATATATATATATATATATATATATAAAACCCATTTTTAATACCCTTTTTAATATCTACAGTCCTTAGATAGTCATACATGCTTTTATAAAACTATCTACACGTTCTGCCAATATAAAATGCAGAACAATTTATTTATTTATTTATTTATTTATTGACATTTGTTAACCGGGTTAGTCCAGATGGGTTAGAAGCCCATTTTCAGTGGAGTCTCGAGGAGAAAAGCTCTAGTTCGAGATTACAACAAAAATCTAGTTAACATTCAGTGTACGTTTTACAGAGAAAAACAATTTACAGTTGGTTGCATTCATTTAACATTTTGCAGAAAAAAAAGATTCCATTTAGTCTAAGATTCCCATTTAGTCTACAGTATGAGAAAGTTGTGTAGTAATGGTAAAACAAGGTCCAGGTACATCTAGAAATCTGCTAGCCATATGTAAAGATAAAGCCAAAAGAGAAATCTGATAGTCATATCTAAACATAAAGCCAAAATAGGGGTAAGATATGTACATAACAAAAAGAGTAGAGAAGGGATTAAGAGTAGGATAGTATACCAGCATGAGGCCTTGTATATGTAAACATATTTAGAGATGAATAGCACCCTGTGATTAGAAAGTGTATTTGCTTTATACTTGAGATATTTGGTAGGCAGTTCTTAGCAGTCTAGGTAGAATGGGTGGAAGTTAAGTACTTTGAAAGTGTGGGTTAGGAGAGGTTATGGCAGGGACAAGTTTTGTAGTTGAGCAGATGCTGTTTAAGGTCCTTTTTAAAGTGAGATGGGTGTATAATGGCACGTAGGTCTAAGGGTAGTTTGCTCCCAGACTGGGCAACTGAGCATTTGTATAGTAATTTGCCCACATTTTTCTTTGTTGGATGGACTGCTAGCAGTTGCTGGTTTGAGGTGCGCAGGGACCGAGATGAGGAGTAGGTGGATACAAGGATAGAGAGAGCTGGACAGAAAAATGGTTTATATAGTATAGAGTTGTACAATTTGGAATTGTGATGTTAACAGTAGCTGTGGAAATTCAAGTCATTGCAGGGAGTTTAGGGCAAGGCAGTGATGTGAAGTGTAGTGAGAGTTGGTAATGAATCTAGCAATTTTATGATATGTTTGTTAGTTTAGTCAATGTAGTATGCTGGATAAAGGTTAGTACTAGAGCAGCATAGATCAGTGAGGGTAGGAGGAATGCCTGAGCTAGGGTGAGTCTGCCATTTGGAGTTAGAAACTTTTTATTACGATACAGCAAACCTAGTTTCTGGTTTGTTTTTTTTTATACATTGGAGAAGGTGTAAGTTAAATTTGAGTTCATCATCTATTATGACACCTAAGAGTTTAGTTTGTGATTCAGGCTGAATGATTGTGTTGTTGGAGGACATGATAGTAAAGGTGGATTTATGGTGGAAAAGAGAGCAGGGGAGAAAAAGCAAGAGCTTAGTGTTTTTGGGGTTGAGGATGAGTTGATTATCTGACAACCATTTTTCAGTGGTGAGAAAGGTGTGTTGAGTGAGGCAATGTAGTTCTGAGATGTTATTAGATATGGAGATGAGTATTGAGTCATCTGCATGTTGGATGAGGGAAGAGTTTGTGCAAGATGTGTAGAGCTCATTTGTGAAAACATTAAATAGTAGGGGACCCAAGATGGAGCCCTGAGGGACTCCAGTAGGGACTGAAATATAGGGAGAGTAGGAAGATAGCCATCTGACAGATTGTTGTCTACAAGAGAGATAGCTGGAGAACCAGGTAAGGGAGGTAGCAGATAGATTATTAGATTAAGGTTTGCAAGTCTGGTTAGGATGATGGAGTGAGATACTGTGGCAAAGCTTTAGAAAGGTCAAGGAAGAGACAGGATATGAGTAGATTGTTGTCACGAGCCTCTGCTATGGTGTGTGTGTGTGTGAAAGATGGAAGTGCAGTAGATGTACTATGGTTGGGGTGGAAACCATGTTGTGTGGGAGTGAGAAGGTTTTGCTGGAGGAGGTATGTCAGAAGTTGTGAGTGAATACATTTTTCTAGTATCTTAGAGAGGGGTGATGGGATGGCAATAGGACGATAGTTAGATGGGTCAGTAGAATTGCCACCTTTGTGGAGAGGGATAGTGTATAAATATTTCCATAGTGATGGAACTGTAGCTTCCTGGATGGATCTATTGATGAGTATTGATTCAGGATAGGCTGAAGAGTCAGCAGCAAGTTTGAGGGAAGGTGGGGAGAGATTATCAGAGGAGGGTGAGCAGGGTTTAAGTTTCAAAAGAAGTGATTTAATGTAGGAAGTGGAGACAGGTTGAAAGGAGAAGAGATTTTTATTTAGATGATCAGGTGGGGATGGTGGAGTAGTTGTGTTTGGGTTGGTGTGAGTGAGGTTCTGAACTGTTTTGATAAAGTGCTTGTTAAGGAGAGTAGCAGTTTCTTGTGGTGATTTGTTTGGGTAAGGAGAGGGATTTGAAGGGCAACCAGGAGAGAGGATATTGTTGAGGGTAGCCCAGAATTTATATGGGTTGGATTTGTTGTCTAGTTGAGCAGACCTATAGTAGGACTTTTTGTCCTTATTAGTTAGTTTCCTGACTAGACTCCTCAATTCTCTATATTTTTGAAATAGGGAAGGTTCCTTTGTTTTATGCCAGGCTTTCCAGGTGCTGTCTCTTTTATGCATTTGGGATCTAATATCTTTAGAGAGCCAGGAAGCATAATTTGATTTGATTCTAATTTTTCTGGAGGGAGCAAGGGGGTTAAGGGTGTGTAGCAAAATGTTGTTGAGTTTGTTGACTGCATCATCGAGTGGGAGAAGTCAAAGGATGGACCAATCAAAGCCAGACAGTATGGAGTTGAATAGGGGGGTATTAAAGGTAGATAGTTTATGACAGTCCCTGTAGTGGTGTGCCTTGTGTGAGTGGGTAGAGTGTCTAAGGATGTAAGTGAGGAGATGGTCACTTAGAGAGTCAGGTAAGGCTGTGGGGTTTTGGTAGAGGAAGGGGGAGATAAAATCCAGTCAATGGTTGAGCTGGAGGATAAACTTCTATTTTAAATAGAATAGCTGGAGGATAAACTTTTATTCTAAAAAAATTTAAGCTTGTTTCCTGCCTTTCCTGCAAGCGGTGTAGTCTGTTTATAGACTTCTGAGCCCCCAAGCCTTTCTGTGTTGTAGGGAAGCCTTCTAGCTTAATTTTGTTTCTTAGAAGTTTCAGCACTCAAACCTGTTTCTTTGAACTCAGCACTTGTTCAGAACTCATTGTAAAAACTGAATAAGCTGCAAATTACTACAGCACTCAACTTTCCTCACTTGTCTAGAGGAAAGCAGTTTTTAGTACTTAAAAAATAAGCACCTATCCAGGCATGTCTAAGGGTCAGCTCTTGGTGATTTCTCCTTTCTACCTGATGAATCTGGCATCTTGGGGTAATGCAGCAATTGCCTCATGTACACAGACAACCCACTCCTTCTACCACCCAACACTACAACATGTGAGAGATGATGCACTTAAATAGCCAAACTGGAAGCAAAGCTCTCTTCACCCAAGACTGGACTAGACAGTCAAGATGAGAAGGTAAACACTTGCACCACACCACACTCATCGCATAGTCCCTTAAAACCTACACCACCAAAACACACAAATTGAAACACAAAACATGCACCTACATTCACGGAGGCTCTCAATAAAAACCTGCTCAAGCATCATGGACCTCCAAAGCAGAAATGCAAGCAAACTCCACCCTCCCCAACACACCCCAAATGACACATAGCCCACAAACTCAGTGTGCCACTCAACCACAGCCCATAAAGCATGACAACGTACCCAACACTCTAGTCATAGGTGACTCTATAGTCAGGCACACTGATGTTCCACTCACCAGGCTAAACAAGGAGAAAGTTACTGTCAGCTGCTTGCAGGTGCCAGGATCCGCCACATAACGTACGCGCTCAGGTCACTCCACAACAAGTACAAATATGGCACTGTCATTGTCCATGTTGGTGTGAACGACCTGAGACGTACTTCCCTGGACTACATGAAAAGAGACATGGAGGAGCTCTCCAATCTTGTATCCCAGGCAGGTATGACCCTAGTCCTGAATAGCATTCTGCCATCACCCAGAATGATACCACAGTACAAGGACAAAATGATTGACTTCAACAATTGGCTAAGCTTCTGGTGTCATTCTAAGGGGGTTCAGTATTTGTCTGCCTGGGACGACATGATCGACAGACCATGATGCTTTGCCAGAGATGGCCTGCACCTGTCACCCTTGGGATTCTGGATACTGGCTAAGGCTCTTGCCACACCTATAGTGCCTTTTTTAGGCAAGGTTCAAATGACAAATTCACCACCGTAACAGGTACAAGCAAGTAAAATCTGAGGGTAATACTACTCAATGCTAGAAGTCTAAACCTCAAAATGTACTCACTCGAGGCACTCCTTAAAATGGAGAACATCGACATCTGTGCAGTGACAGAGACCTGGTTCAAATCTCCAGAGAGCACCCCTGCATTACCAGGCTATAATTCATACCACATCTTTCATCCACCTAACCCAGAACGAATCAATAAAGGTGGAGGCGTGTCCATGTTTATTAAGGATATCCACACCTCCAGGCTAGTTGCACAGCGTAATGCATCCGAGATTATCCAAGTGCAACTTTCTCTGGGCAAGACCTCAATCCAAATTGTAGCTTGCTACAGACCCCCCACCATGCCCCAGGATTCCCACTCTTCATTTCTTGATTCACTGGAAAGTATTAGGGTACAACCCAACACCCTAATAATGGGTGATTTCAACTACCCCACCATTAACTGGGAAAACTACTCATGTACCAACTCTTTTGCTCAATGTTTTCTGGAATTCATAAATTCCAATGCCTTGGATCAACTTATTCACATCCCCACCAGTGGCAGCAGTATCCCAGACCTGGTCATTACCAACATGGGCAGCCGGTGTTCCACACCAGAGGTCAATTCCTCGTTAGTCAGATCCAACCACAAGCTAATCACCCTAGACATCCACATCCTGCCCCCACCCCCAATTAGGGAAACCACCGTAAAAAACTTCTCCAAAGCCAACTTCACACTTCTTAAGTCAGAAGTGGCAAACTTCATGACACCCATGCAGATGGACAATAGAGGTACGACTGCTGAATCCTACACAAATGCACTTTATAAGCACTTACACGAGTGCATGGATCATGCTATCCCTAATAGAACCAAGATACTATCCTCCGAAAAAAGAAGCCAATCTAGTGGTCCTCTGCCATAAACAAACTCTACAACAGAAGAAAAAAGCTGTTGCAAAAAAAGAGTAAAATCCCATGACTGGAAGAACTCCCTGGTCAACCTCAGTAAGAAGCTGAGATCCCTCATAAAATCCTCCAAAGCTAGTTATGAAAACAAAATTGCCACTGACTCTAAAGACAACCACAAAGCATTCTATAGCTATGTCAATAATCTCAATGGCAACACTCAGATCTGCTCTGAGTTACAGCACAATGGCACTAAATATACAGAACCAACTGATATTGCCAACATCCTGGCAGATAGGTTCAGTGCTAACTTTACCCCCCCACCACCCGCTAGAGGGCCCATCTCTATACCGAATGAATGCAAATTTCCTGTAATCATGGCTGCACAGGCAAAAAACACACTCTCCAAAGCCAAGAACACAGCATCCATGGGACCTGACAATATCCCAGGCTGCATTCTACACGAACTAAAGAATGAACTGGCACCCTACCTAAGTACCATGTTCAATCATAGCCTCACCTCAGGCATTGTGCCCACTGAATGGTGCACCTCAACGGTTATCCCACTCCACAAAGGGGGAGCCACGACGAACCCCAAGAACTACCGCCCCATTAGCCTGACGTGCCTGGTCTGCAAGGCCATGGAACGTATCATCACGGAACTCATAAACAAAGACATTGGTAATCTCCAAACTCTGGACCTTACCCAGTTTGGATTTGTAAAAGGCAGATCATGTCTCCTAAACCTGATTGACTTCTTTGAAGCAGTCACCAAAGCCATAG
Organism: Protopterus annectens; assembly: GCF_019279795.1. NCBI lineage: Eukaryota > Metazoa > Chordata > Ceratodontiformes > Protopteridae > Protopterus > Protopterus annectens. Next base: position 896,766,552 of record NC_056735.1, read on the forward strand.
ATGAGGGTAAAGTGGTTCACACAGCTTATCTAGATCTCATCAAGGCTTTCAACACCACCCCCCACTCTGGAATTATAGATAAGCTCACTAAACTAGGCATAAATCCCTATATCACAAGATGGGTTGCCAACTGGCTCATGGACAGAACCCAACTGTGAAACTAGTGGACTCCAAATCCGACTTCAAACCAGTGACAAGTGGAGTACCACAGGGTTCAGTCCTGAGTCCTCTCCTGTTTGGTATCTACGACTCTGAAGTACAGGCTAACACAGAAGGTCTTTGACCAACAAAGTTTGCAGATGACTGCAAACTAGGAGCCATAATAGAAACTCCTAATGATGTGGACATACTACAAAAGGGCCTCACTGAGACAGATACCTGGTGTCAAAGCCATGGCCTGAAGCTCAATGCCAAAAAGTGTATTGTCATCCCCTTTGGTAAAAACTCTACACCCATGAACTACCACATAGCTGGTAGTCTACTTAATGCTGAAAATGTGATAAAAGACCTTGGGACACAGGTGGACAGTAGTCTCTCCTTTGATAATCACATCACCACAGTGGTCAGGAAATCCTACATGGCTCACCTCATCACAAAAGGTTTCTCATCCAGAAAAAAGAGGTCATTGTTCCCCTCTACTCATCACCCATTAGACCCATTATAGAGTACAGCACCCCTTTTGGTATGTACCTCACAAGGCATCTACAACAACTGGAAAGGCCACAGAAATACCACACAAAGAGGATTATTGGCCTCAAACAGATGCACTATGCAGACTGTCTCAAAAAACTCCCATCTTTACTCTGTCGCATATTGCCTACTCAGAGGTGATCTCTGCCTAACATACAAAGCTATGTCAAACCCAGAGCTGTTGGACATGCTCCATTTAAAGAAATCCCAATCCCTCTGAGCTACACGCTCTAGGGACCTAAACCTTGTCACCACAATAAACAGAACATGCTGGAGAGATAGTTTTCTGTCCCAGAGACTTTCCATACTCTGGAACAGACTACCTATCTATGTCAAACAGAGCTCCTCATTAGCACTCTTCAAGAAAAATCTTGATGATTGGATGGGAAATAGGAAATTCACCCCAGGGATCACTTCTGTGGCTCTGCTCGACAGGGGCACAAGTAAATAATTTTCTTGGGCGGTGAAAGCCAGGGTACATTTTTGGCTAGCCTTATATAGACCCTAGGGCCAATAGCCTAGTACCTGCCTATGAACCTATGAATCTAGAGAAGTTGGGGGATGTTATCAATTGATGGAAGCCATGGAGGTTGATACTGAGTTGGGGTGAGTCAGCTGTAAATTTGGACCAGTCAGTATTGACATCCCCTAGAATTAGGGCCCACATAAAGCAACATAAACTACACATTTAGGTTTACAGTTATATTCATGTAGTAATTTGATATTATAATTTCTTGCTATTATTCTCACTTTGTTCCCATCAAGAACAAATTGACAAAACGTACAATTACCACATCTTAACATCCCTTTATTGTCCTCTAACTGTTTATTAATTAAATTATTTCTATAAAAATATTCTTTTAATTCTTCCCCTTTGTGAATCACATAATAGATTCTCTCCAATAATATCCCTTATATCCACAAAATTAGTAAGGAATTTCCATATATCTAACTATCTGCTTAATGCTGGCTTTATCTATTGAATTTTGTAATGCAGAAGCTAATGCATATTCTTTTATTTTCCTCGTATCCAAGGCTGATCTTTTATTATTTAGGATACCAACTTCCCTTATATTTTAACCTCATTTTTAATGTATTGTATTATATTACTTGGGTATACCCTGTTCCAAAATCTTTTTCCCATCAATTGATGTTCTATATTAAAAAAATATGTTTCTTCTGTTAAGTCACTTAATCTCAAAAGCTGTCTTTTAACTATATTTCTTTTAAGGTTTTTCTTGGGCATGCCACTATAATGTAGGTAACTATTACTTTGTAACTCTTTTTTCAAAATCCTTGAGAATAATAGCAGGAAATGAATTAATTAAATTGGAAAGAATATTGTTGACAAGTAAGATTGAATGCATGTAGTTTTCCTGATATGAATGAAAGGGAAAGCTGCAAAGTGGTCCTACAATGGAAAGGGTTAAATCATCGATTAATGTTAAGTCATGTGACTTTAATTAAATGTATTTATTGAGTAGGGTTACCACCTGTCCCTCTGTGCGAGGGACAGTCCCTGTTTCGGCAGTTGTATCCTGCAAAAAAACTAAAAAATAGCAGCTGCCCTGAGATTTTAGGACAACAAATATTTCTTAAGTTTTCTTTAATAGTTGCATAAAACAATTATTTTGCATCTGAAACACTTAAATGTTATAAGAAATAGAATAAGCACTCAGATGCTACAAGAATAAGCTTTTATTTGGGTAAAAAATTGAAATTTTGTACTTTATACTGGCCGTGGGTATATTTTGTCCTGCAAAATCTCACATTTCTTCATAAAATGTCCCAATTTTGGCAACTGAAAAGGTAGCAACCCTATTTATTGAGTTTTTGCATAAGTACAGCTTGGTCTGACGAAGTTCCATAAGTGGGACAAAAGTGGTTGCCAGTTGTATCTTTTTACATTGTGTTGTTTGTATTCAAGTAATAAAAGGGAAGCATTTTATTTTAGATCATTGGTAAGCTTGAGACCCATATATAGCTAGGTATGTGTTGGCTCTTCTTTCTCAGGCTTGTTAGCTTTTTTCTGATCTTCCAGACTGTGAGAGTAAATCTTCTGCTCTTTCCTTGCTAGGGACTTCCTCTCAAATAGTTTGTCATTCTAGCAAATGTCGTTATTATGTAGCCGATACCTCTTCTAGGGCTGCTGCTTTTGGTTCAGTACTGAGGAGGTATTTGTGGCTTAGATTTCACCCTTTATTCAATGATATTAAGGCTAAGTTAATGGATGATCCTCTGGATAATAAACTTTTGTTTGGGGAAGCGGCTTCTGGTTTGTTTAAGTCTCTTCAATAAACCAGAAAAACTGATGGTATTTTAGTGCTCAAATCAACATAGAAACAACAAAATCAGCACTAAAGTTGTGAGTCCGAAATGCTCTTTAATTGACATAAAATAACATAAAAATTATTTATTTTATTTATTTATTTGCAGTTGGTTTACCAGGATAGTCCATTGGGCCAAAAGAACCCGTTTTCAATGGAGTCCTGGGGAGAAAAGCTCCAATACAGACAAAAATTAGGTACATACAAAAACTACAATAATAATTATACAGATTAAGAGATAAAACATTTAAAACATTTCAAACATTTAAAACATTTAAGCTCAAAGTTCAAAAAGCATTTAAAAAAGTAATACAATCTGATGAGGAATTATGTCAGGTAAATAAGTTGAAAACAGTAATGAGATATGCATTTGGAGAAGTTGTTCAGAAGAAAACATAAAATTACATTATAAAGTAAATATTCTGAGGGAACATAAGCTTAGATAGGTAGAGTTATGTATCATAAGTGTGAAGGAGGGTGGGATGTCATAGGTTTATGAGGGGAGGGAGCAAGAACAATCCCATTGGGACCTTAGATATGTATGAAGAGATTTTTTGAACATGTACTGGTTAGTGGTGGTACGAATAGATGGTGGAAGTGAGTTCCAGAGACGGGCAAGGTTAAAAGATAGTAAGTGTTTGCCTGAGGGATGACATGGTTTATGTACTTCTAATAGGTTTTGATTGTTAGACCTTAGGATTCTATTTGGTAGGTGCATTTTGAAGGCAGAAGACAGGGAGGGACAAAGAGAAGGGCTAAGAATGAGCTTGTGAGCGAAAGTCAGCTGTATATATATGAGTTGATTTGATAATTCGAGCCAATTTAATTTTTGAAGAGAGGAACAATGGTGAGTGGTGGACCTGTGGCTGTTGGCGAATTTGGCAATTTTGTTATAGCAGGAGGAAAGCTGCTTTTTTAGAGAGGTCTGAAGGTTAGTCAGTAATGGGGCCCCATAGAGAAGGGAGGGGATGAGAAAAGAGGAAGCGAGTGTGATTTTGGAGGAGCTTGTAAGGTATTGGTTCTGACGGTAGAGCATACCTAGTTTTTGATGGGTTTTAATATTTAGTTGTAGATGGGAGTTGTAACTCAGCCGATTGTCAATTTGTACACCTAGTAGCTTAGTTTCAGACACTAGTTCTAGGGGTGAGTTATTTAGGCTGGTAATTGAGAAGGAGTTTGTATTGAAGGAGGTGGATTTGGAAGGAGTGAATACCATAAGTTTTGTTTTGGAGGCATTGAGTGCTAAATGGTTTATTTTCATCCAATGTTCAGTTATTGAAAAGCTTCCTGAGTAAGTTTTGGAGCAGTGAGGGGGAGGTGGCAGAGCAGATAATGGTGGAATCATCTGCATATTGGATGATGTTTGCAAATGGGATAGATTTGGGAAAGTCATTGATAAATATGTTGAAGAGGAGGGGACCTAGAATGGATCCTTGGGGAACTCCAGTGGGGGTACTAAGGAATGGGGAAGTGGCCTTTTTCCATATTACTGCTTGGTGTCTATTTGATAGGTAGCTGGAGAACCAATTTATGGAAGAGGGAGAGAGGTTAAGTTTTGACAGTTTGGTTAAGAGCAGATTGTGTGAGATGGTGTCGAAGGCCTTGGAGAGGTCAAGTAATAGGGTCGAGACAGTGTGGCCGGAATCACGTGCTATGTTAATAGTCTCAAGAAAGGACAAGAGGGCAGTCATAGTGCTGTGATTTGGCCTGAATCCGTGTTGTGTAGGGGTTAGCAGGTTGTTATCTAAGAGATGTGGCAAGAGTTGAAGGTGGATACACTTTTCCAGAAGTTTAGAAATGGGGGACAGAATGGCAATAGGACGAAAGTTGTTAACGTTACAATTGTTGCCTCCTTTTTGTAGGGGGATGATGAATGCTTGCTTCCACAGTTGGGGCACAGTGCATTCATGGATGGAACGGTTGATTAAAATGCTAATGGGATAGGCAATTGCATCTGCGGCTATACGTAGGAAATAAGAGGGAATATTGTCAGGGGCATTAGTACATGGCTTCAGTTTCTGAAGGAGTTTCTTAATAGCGGTAGTGGATGTAGGCTTTAATGAGAATAGAGAGGGATGTAAAGAGAGAGAGTTTGAGGAGGGTACAGGTGATTGGGCAGTAAGAGTAGTGGGTAAGGTGGACGATAGGCAGTGTGAAGTAGAAATGGGGATAGGGTTGTTTGCGGGAGGGGGTGTATTAGATGGTGAGGTAGAGCATGTGAAGGAGGAGGTGAGTTTGCTAATAGAGTCGATAAAAAAGGAGTTGAACTGAATAGCTAAATCCAAGTCTGGGATATTTGGGTCTGGGGTTAGGGTGTGTGGTTTGCTGGGGTTAAGAAGGGTGGAGATCCCCTTCCAGAATCTTTGAGGGTTAGTTTTATTATTGTTTTGGAGTGTGAAGAAGTATTTTTGTCTATCAGAGATTATTAGCTTTTTTACATTGTTTCGAAGGGTTTTATATGCAATGTGTTGATCTGGTGATTTATTTCTCAGATAGAGTCCCCAGGCTTTGTCTCCAAGGCGCATAGTTGAAAGTGTGGTTTTGGTTAGCCAGGGGGCTGAATTTATTTTTATTCTTTTTGTTCTTAGAGGGGCTTGGGAATCAAGTATTCCTAAGAATGTAGAGTTAAAGTGGGCAACTGCTTCTTCTAGGGGCAGTGTCTTCAGATTGTTCCAATTAATTGCTTTCAGGGAATCTATGAAGATTGATGGGTTAAAGCTTTTGTCAATGCGGGTAGTGATGTAGTTATGGGTACGGTAGGAGATGCAGGAGAGTCGATGGGTGAAAGTAGGCAGATGATCACTAAGAGGGTCGGGAAGGGTACCGCTACCTGAAAAATAGTGGGGGTGTGACACTAGAATCCAGTCATAGATGGTGCCACTGGAGGGGTCCTTAGATGGGTGGGTTATGGTGTTGATTAGCTGGGAAAAGTTATATAGGTTGATGTTAAGAGGGTTGGTTGGAGACTGGATAGAGGCCCAGTTAATATTTACATCTCCTAAGATTATGGTTTCATTGTTTCATCAGTTTCATTAAGCGCTTTCATCAGTAATGCCTTGACTTCATCAGAATCCTGATTCTGATTCTGATGAAGTCAAGGCATTACTGACAAAAGCGCTTAATTTTTATGTTATTTTATGTCAATTAAAGAGCATTTCGGACTCGCAACTTTAGTGCTGATTTTCTTGTTTAAGTCTCTTCAATACAAGGGGAAGGCTTTATAGGAGCTTAAGCATGTCTTTGTTTCTACTGTG